>NC_056732.1:151377178-151534836 GCF_019279795.1 Protopterus annectens
TGTTGCAGATATGGTGGGGCAGGGGAGATGTCAATTAACAACTTGTATATCCTTGCAGTACTCACAACTTTAATGATCATTGCTCTAATCATTACTCTACAGGTATTATTACAATACCCTATGGCCTTGGTTTGGGTAGTGGTATGTTTGTACACAGTGTATATTTCAACTGTCTTATTGCTAAATTCTACTTCTGTTACCTGGTAGACCTGTGGAGGGAACGTTTGTTAACACTACCTGACTCTTTCTATATATATTCCCAGATTATAATTCTGCACATACCTCTCAACCTCTTAATGCAAACAATCTGTACAAAGCTTGACAAACTGGGGGTACAAATAGGGACATATTTTAAATATTGCTCTTATAAACTTTTAGAAAGTTGCTAGAGTAACAGGATTTGTTTTAATATACATTTTCTGAAGGATCTGAAGTCTGAAACTCAAATGTATGTCATTATTTAGTGACTACAATCCTGAGATCATCCCAGTGATTTGCCAGAAAAATAGAGGAACGGGCCAAAAATATGAGGCAAATATCTGGACATTCTGCAGAAATCTGTACAGCTGAGATGTATGATTATGCATACAGCTTACTACCACTCCTGGGATTTGAACCATGGCTGTGTGTGTGTTAAAAATACAACAATTTGTGTTTCATCAGTGTGAGCTATTTAGAAAGTGCTGTCTTTTTCTTCAGTGTTTTCTGTCTAAGTCTCTCTTGGTTGTACAATCTGACCTTGTAATTACAACATTCTTATACAGACATTCTTAGGCATATCTTTTCTGTAACACAGTGTGAGAAACAGTTGACTCAACAGTACTATTCACATACCAGATCTTGGTGAATGCAACGTGTGAGGCCATACAATACCAGAGTAAACACGACAGGATTTAGAACTTTATTGCCAGGCAGTTACACTTTTATTTATTGACCTATATGGGACTATTGCTGTCATATTGTCTGGTTTATTCAGTGGAAACCTTGCACATTTTTTATAGTGCCAGGTGACATTTTACTCCTAAATATTTATTTGGTATGACTATTACAATCAGGATTGTTACTCACCAGCCTCATGATGCAGCCTTTGCAACCTGCTGGGCTTCCTGGTTCACAGCCCGCTCAGCTGAAGCTGTAATGAAAATAGAGAAACATTTATGCATACCTATCCATCATATACACAGGATGGACTTTGGTAAAAAATTACTGCTATGAATACTTACATACTGCTGGGACATCTCCCCTGTCTCTTGCTTCTTGGAGCCAGTGTTCCACAAGCTCCCTCTTCCTCCGTTTCAAGTCGGCATAGTGGTGCCGGACCTGCTCACCAGTCCGATGGATACCAGTAGCACTGGTGAGATCACAGGCAAGACTTTCCCAGGCTTCTGCTTTATATTGGGAGCCCTGGTACTGGTCCTGCAGCAGTCTCATGTCATGGTTTTGTACCAGGAGTCTTACCTTGACCTTGGACTCCTGTATGCCCCAGCGCTGCACCCGGAAGCGCATGCTCTCTCCAACTCCTGCCATACTGCCTACAGTGGAGCACTACAACCAGTTATGAGCTGTATTCCTGCCTGCAGGGTTTAAATATGGATGATTTCCCACCCTTTGCCATGATTGGATGGTTTTGAAAATGCTGAGCTAAGCTAAGCTACGGGCAAACCTGCTCAGCTAAAGTTGGCAGTGCTTAAAGGGGCAGGTTCAGCATTGCTTACCAATGGGCAAATCCACTTAGGTGGGCTATACATTGCTTAGTATTCATATGTACACAATGTTTACACCCGGTCAACATAGCTGTGCAATGCTTAGGATTGTTTATGTTTTATTATATTGGTCTACCACCTTAATGGGATTGATTCATCATTCAATACATACTATTAGATTTATTTACCTTCCCTGATATCCCCACTGTGCTGTGATTAATTTATTCCTGTGTGACTATATTGTATGGGGAACTTGTGTTTATATGGGGGCTTCACTACTTTATTACACTGATGCCTCACATTTGGGCCTAATACACTACTCTGGTTGAGAAAAATCAGTTACTTCTTACATAAATATGCAAAAAATTAAAATTTTAATGTTTACACATACAAAATGAAAATGGCTTTGGTGAGGCTCAAACCATGAATGATTATATGCAAGGTGTACACTCTAACCACTGCAGTACTGCACTTATGTTTACACTGGATTTCTATTGCTTTTTAACATATCATGCTGTTTCAGCTGGGCTAAGCATAGCTAAGCAATGGGTACACCCGTGCATGTATAAAAAAAAATGTATTTGTTGTGTTTTTTTATTTGTACCCTTCAGAATATCCATGCTAATGCTGAACCTGTTATTCCATCAATTTTTTGCTTTGTGGGATGATTGTTCCTTATGGCTTTATCCACATTCCTTACTCTGATGGATTGGGAGGTGTCTCTATGTGCTTATGCTAACTCTGTTGTTCTGTCAACTTTTGGCTTGGTAGGGACGATTGTCCCTTATGGCTTTGACCAGATTTCTTACCCTGATAGGTTGGGGGTGTTATGAGTGTTCTCGCTCATTTTAAATTGCCGAACTGCAATTCTGGAGTGCAGGTGGCGTGTGTATTGTGAGAGCTCTGCTCTCAGACACACACCCTGCACTCGTACATGGAACCATGCCTATTTTACAGCATGGTAGCGCGCCTTCATACATATGCATAGCACGCTGTCGTGTTGAACGGGAAGGGTCCCTGCCATGCAGGAATAACTTATTCCTGCATGGCTGCTTGCTGAATCCAGGGGAAAGTCTTTTGAATGCATTTCATATCACATGATCAACATGTATTATTTTTTTCTTGTAGTTTAAGTAAAATGCATGCAGCTCAGTACAAGAATTGTAATGTTAAAAACATATAGGTTCATAGGTTCATAGGTATTTACTAGGCTAACGAGCACAAGGGCCTTTTTAAGCCTAGCCATGTATCCCAAATCTCTGACAAGTTCTGACACCCTTGATAAGTGTAAGCATGGGCCTGGGAGAATGAACCATTTACAGATTACCTGTTTGCATTACAGACATAGGTGCCAAACCAGGGACAAATTTCTGGTTTCCCATCCAGTTGTCCAAGTTGCACTTAAATTGGGTTAGGAAAGAACTTTGCTTCACATGGATGGGGAGCCTGTTCCATAGATGGGGTAGTCTCTGGGATACATACCTATCTCTTCAGCAGGTCCTATTTATATCACAGGCAAGGTTTAAATCTTTAGAATGGGTACTTCTGGTTCTGTTTGTTTTGTGGATATGCAGGAGGTCCATCAGAGTGGGGTCTAGCAATTCCCTGTATGCTAGGCATAGATCTCCCCTCAAAAGCCTGTAGGAGGTGGAATACAGGGATAGGGCCTTGAGGCGGTCATCATAGGACATATTACTTACGCCCTCTATTCTTTTAGTGAGGAACCTCTGTGGATGTTCCAGTTGTTGGTTATGCCTGATTAGGTACATACCAAAGGGGGCATTGTACTCAATGATAGGTCTGATGAATGCTGAATACAGTCTAACAATGACTTCCTTGGACTTAGATGCCATACTTTTGTTTATAAATTGCGCAACATACAATGATTACCTCATCACTGCAATGCATGATGATCAAAGGCTAGATTATTATCTATGTGTGTCCCTAAGTCCATGACTACTGGGTCAACTCTAAGGGGTGTGTTGTCAATATGATCGTTACCAGGGATGGATGACTTCCCAAAGGATACTATTATGCATTTCTTGGCATTTAGTTTTAGTCTATCACTCTGCCATCAGGTGTTTGTCTGTGTCAGCCTCTCCTGGAGAACATTTGTGCCAGTATGAGATTCAATGACAGCTCCTAATTCACAATCATCTGCAAATTTAGTCATCCAGAGACCACTGACATTGGCCTTGACTTATGAGAAGTAAATGCCAAAAAGGAGCAGTCCAATGACTGATCCCTGAGGGACCCCACTTGTGACTGACCTTTTTGTAGAGGTGGACTCCCCAATTCTAACTTCCTGAGTCCTGTCTGTGAGCCAGTTGGCTATCCACTGAGTGACATACGGGTGTGTACCTAACCTCTTGAGTTTGTCAACAATGCCTGAGTGGGGTATTGTGTCAAATGCCTTGGCCAGGTCAAGGTAGGCAGTGTGAATTATTTTGTCCTCATCCATTACTTTGGTGACCTTCTTAGAGAAATCCACCAGGTTCAGTAGGCATGATCTGCCCTTGATGAAACCAAACTGGGTTGGGTCCAGTGTCTGGAGGTTTACTATATCTTTAGTGATCATCTCCATGATAATCCTTTCCATGGCTTTACATATAACACTAGTGAGACTTATGGGTCTGTAGTTTCCAGGGTCTGTAGATGGCCCACCTTTGTGCAGAGGGTTGGCTGTTGCCTTTCTCCATTCATGAGGCATGAAGCCTGTCTGTAGGCTACATTTATATGGTAATTCCAGAGGTCCTTTTTTCATGCTATTTAGAAGGCATCCTGGGATATATTAATGATACTGAAACATGTGCATTTATTTGTCACAATGCAATTTTAAAATACTTCATTCTCTTTTTCAAATAACATTTAAAATTAACATTTTCATTCAAACCCTGTCCTCCTGTGGCATATAAAATAATCTGCCACTTATACTCCCTGTATTCTAAATCATCATCTCTAATTCCCCCCATAATACTATTAGATGCCTGATCCAGCACTCCAAACATATAGTTTTTAAAAATTGACTAAATGTAACCAAATGTATGGATAGTGCATTGTTTATTTCTTTGGTCTAATGGTATAAGTATGATCATACATTTTATTCCTAAGTTTTCTATTAGTTTTCCCTTTGTAAACGTTTCACATGTTCAACATATTGCCATGCATGTCACAGTTTAACTTGCACAGGTGAATGTCCTTGGTGCAATGATTTCCGACAAATATTGTCGGAAATCAAAACACCGAGCAACCAAAATATCGAACGGAGCATTTCAGCAATGTCAAATATCGACTTTGCTGAAATGCTCACATCTGCCCACAACTAACAATAATGTTTGTAGGGGGGCAAGCCCCCCTGCACCCCCCCACTTATATATACAAACTCCGAGATTACACTACAGTGAGGGTAAGGGTACATTTCCTGATTCCCCACTATAGTGCGATCTGCACCGTAATGTTGAAGCTGACAATAGTGGCTGTTCACTCATGTCAACTTCGATATTGTGGTGATCGAACTCTCAGTTCGAGAAAATGATTTTCGCACATATTCAATCGTCTAAATGACAATCGAATATGCAATAGTAAACTATGTATATATATATATATATATATATATAGATATATATATATATATATATATATATATATATATATATATATATATATATATATATATATATATATATATATATATATAGACACACACATGTATATATATTTTGGGGCCGTCGAAATAAACTGCACATGTTACATGAGTAACACTTAACAGTACTCCTCTCAATCCTTTATAACCTCAAATTACACATTCTAATATATCTTTTAAATCCCCCCTCTTATTAACAAACTTCAGATGTTCACCCACCCTGTGAAAACCTCTGCATATCCTTGCATAATATTTAATACGTCGTCTACTAATTATTGTGTGTGTTAATATCATATCTGTCTCCAATTTGTTCTTGCTTTCCCTTCATCTTGTTTAACCAAAGCTGCCTCTGTGACTCCTTTGTGATAACTTCTTTCTGCGAATCCATCCATTCACAGACAAAAAAACTTTCTGTTTTATTTGCATGTCTGTAAATAACACTTTTAGCCATTCTGTTTTTATATATGTAGGATGCACACTGTTAAAATGAACTACTAGCCACATTTTTGTAGGTAATAACCATTCTAATCTAGTACCTTCTATATTCTCACATACTACAGTGTCTCAAAAACTCACGTAATTTTATTACTGTTTATAGTAAATGTTAAAAATCCTGACGATACATTCATAGACTGCTCTGTAACAATGTATCTGATTCATCTTGTGTGCTGCTCCATGTGAAAGAGACATCAATAAAATGAGAATAAAAATTCTTCTTGCTGTAAGATTCACTTGTATATAAAAAACACTTTTCTCTGAAAGCCATCACTAAATTGGCAAAATTAGATGCCACAGTAGCACCTATGGCAAAACCTTTGACTTGTTGAAAATATCACTTCCCGAACATAAAAAATATTCTTTAAAACAACATCAGTACATTCACTAATAAATTTGATGATATTTCATATTCTCGATTGTCAAGGAGCAAATTACACATCCATTCATTCTTATTCTCCTGTAGAATAACTGTGTACAAAGACAATGTCTACAGAGACTAAAAAGCTTCTTCACTCACTTCAATATCCAACATTTTCTTTAAAATGAAGCAAATCTCTGGTGTATGAAGTAGCAGCTTGGGCTTCATTTTGTAATATCCTACCTGTAAAAGCAGAAATATATTCCAGTTTGGATCCTTTAGCTGAAACAATTGGTTGCAGAGGAGAATCATTTTCTTCTTTATGAATTTTGCGTATTCAAAAAAATCACTCCCAAATTAGGATCTGGATGAATAAAAAATGAATTTCTCTACTGATGTCATTAATCAAATTGTCAAGCAACCAATTATCAATCTGTTCATAAGATTTGTAAAAGAAAATATCTTACTACATATACCAAGATCATACTAGCGGGCAGCCACAGATGCATCCAGACAGTCCCCTCAGCCGACCAAACACACATTTCTTGATGACCTGGATCTGTGAAAGGGCATAGTTGTAGCCAGTTTCTCCATAGTCTGCAGGATTTCTGACAGATGTCATTAACCATGGCTCTAAGGTATATCTAGCATCATTAATGACAACTCCTTGGGTAAAATCACCTGCATAAACTGTGAATATAAGTTGCACATGTACCATATGTGGGAGTTTTGGGTACTGCCTAGGTGGTCTGCAAACATTGTTTATTATATCCTGTGCACTACAGAACACCTGGCAGTAAGTGGTTAACCTTGTGGCCAATATACCTTTTTATCTACTCCCCAGGTATGGCCTTTATTACAATCTGGGTGCAATCTATGGCCCCCAGTACTGCAAGGAAATGGACTATATCATAAAAAGCTGATATGATGTTGACTCTCTCTCTCTCTCTGCTGTGTTATTTTGAAACCACATATGCTCCCACATAGGCTGTAGCATGGCACTGAACAAGTGGTGCAGTATCCTTGAGGTAGAGGCCTGGGATATATCCACTGTATCCCCTGTTGGTGCTGAAAGGTACCTGTAAGTTAATATTCATATCAAAGTCACACATACTTTGGTGCTCAAAGAGGTAGGTACTCCAAATATACCACAGAATTGTAAATGAGGGTGATGCATCTCAACCAGCTCCTGCATGGTGACTATAAACATGGTAATGATCCACGATGCCTGTGCTGTTGACAGCATGAAATGTTTTGTGCAGACAGATGACAAGGCACTGCTGAGGGTGACGGTACTTAACATTGTGACTACCAGTGGAGAGAACAGCCCATTGCATGTACAGGTTTGTTAATGCTGCACTTATACCAGGCATCATTCCATGATTCATCTCTTGTAACCAGGATTTTACCAGTCATTATCTCTGGAGAGTTAGCACCTCTAGTTATAGTATATATGCATCTCAGAATCACTCCACCATATTGTTCACCCTAATTTGCATTTGCAGAGACACTCATTTTAATAATTTTGCTCATGACCATGTCGTTATACTACCATTAGCATAATACAGGGTTCAAGATTCCTTGGCCTTCCCTGCTCATGCTCAGTGTGCTCCTGAATAACCCATATCCTGCTTATGGATGCTAGCCACGCCAAATAACTCACTCCAACATGGAAAAATGTTTGTGAATGTCAGAGATTGTTTTTATCTAATCAATACTTATTTTGTAATTGTGCAGAAGTAAGAATTAGACTATTTTCAAAATGATCTGACTAGTATCGAAAACCATTTTATTTCCAGTAATTATTACACAACTAAATGGAGGAAGTTCATGTCCAACTATTTTACATTTAACATATAAAGGATTAGAGGAGAAAAATAATTTTAATTCTGTTAAACAAGTTTGCGTTTGCATGGTAAACTTTTCTCAAAACATTAGATGAAAACTGAATAAGATTTTCTATTTATGAAAAGTTATTAATCTTACTGTTACTGAGGATAAGTTTTTTTTGTCTTCTTTGCCTGAAATTGTTTCCAAGGTAGATTATAGAACTGATCTAACCCGTAACAAATATTTTAAAGAGATAAGGTAGGAGAATATAACTGAATACTAGGAAATCCTTTTCTTCCATTTCTTCTTGCCAGATATGTTGCAGTGCTATATATAAGCAGATACAAAACAACTAATTTCATATTTAGACTGTAGCATGTATAGGCAACAAATAGCTTATAGGGCAGGAATATGTATTTGTAGATTTAGTTTCTTGCTTTTATGTTGCTATTTCTTCTGTTGTCTTCCCTGAAAACAATATCAAAAATACACAGTTATGACTGCACACATGCAGCTTACATAGCTGATTCATACTGTAGGCTAGTTTTACCATTTCAGTCTTATATTTTGATGAAGAAGGAATGTAACAGGCAAGGTGCAGAAGATCAAATACCTAGAAGGTAGCACAAATCAGATAAAACAGTGAATTGAATGATGACATGAAGAGGAAATAATTGCTACAACAGATTTTCCATAATGCATAACATATACATTTCTAACAACAAGGGTTAATGCTTCATTCAGGTCTGCTGTATCAAGCGCCTACATAGTGACATCACACTTGAAATTATCAAATGACACATTCTTTGATCTGAACAAAACAAAAATAATCTTCCTTATATACAGCAGATAGCACTTAACAAGCACATTGGTGTTTTAGACACTCCCTCAGTCCAGACTGAAAATATATTACAAGCTGCCCATGATTTAGTGCAGTATATGGCACAGAACAAAATTAATTTAGTGTAGCCACATAATGCTTTAATAATGACCTCATTCTCATCATCCACTGCATTTACACTGAAAAAAGCAGGAAGCACCTTGAAAAAACACATAGCATGCTGTGTAAAAAATTACACCATGGCTGATGCCTCTGATGTTTGTTGCCTTGTTGTGAGGTGTATGTATATATATATATATATATATATATATATATATATATATATATATATATATATAAATCCAGTGACATATTTTATAAAATGCAAGATGCTTCAATATAAATTATTTTGATGTATGCATTATTGTTAACATACTCTGTTAAATACAAAAACAAAAATAAATAAAACCAAACAAACAAAATACTATGGGCTGAATTCATTAACAGCCACTCAACAGAGCACTATTTAGTATACATTAAACAGCTGTACACAATGTGTAGAGATGGAAAACAAAGGGAAGCAGCAGCATATACAATTGACAGCAAAAAGAGACAAATTCTGTGCTAATTATCCAATCCAGTATGATGGAGCTATTCAAGAAGTTATAAAGCAATTGTGTACACTCAGTGTAGCCATGTGCCCTGTGCACCCAAACTTTTTTGGATTACAGCATGATTACACTTTAAAAAATGTTAGGGGTTGCTGCTGCTATTATGCTGTCCATGCAACAGGCTTTAAATCAGGGAACTGTTGCTGCTGCTGCCAGACCTTGGGCAAAAAGAAGAAGAAGAGTGTTTAGATCCCATATGTCTTAACATGGACTGCTCAACACAGAAATTGCTGAGTGATACAGGATGGACAGGGAAACAATGGAGGAAATACACAACCTCTGCCACCCCTACCACAGGCCCCAGGGAAACTGTGGAGAACCCATTGCAGTGGAAACAAAGGTTTGTGTAGCGTTATGTATATTAGCTACTGGTATTTTCCAGAGACCCACAGGGGATATATTTGGGCTGTCGCAGACATCAGCTTCTAGAATATTATGTCAATTTTTAAATGCAATGTTACTACATGCAAGGGATCATATCTGTTTTCCATGCACTTCACAGGAGAGAACCACAACCATGCAGGAATCTTATGCAATAGCACACTTGCCTGAAGTGTATGGGGCCATAGATTGCATATATATACATATATATATATATATATATATATATATATATATATATATATATATATATATAAAAATAAAAGCCCCACCCAGTGAACAGGGAAGGAGGTACACCAACACAAAAGGTTTCCACTCCATAAACTATCGAGTTATCTGTAATACCCAAGGGATCATTTACAAAGTCTGTGCAGGTAACCCATGCAGTTTTCACAATTCACACATAGGGAACAGCTGTGAGTTGTATACCAGGTTTGCTAGCCATGACACTTCTCAGGAGTATCTAGTGTTGGATGCAGATTATGCACTTGAGCCTTGGCTCATGACACCCATGATAAACTCACACAGCCCCACTGAGCAAGGATACAATGAGGTCCACGCTCAAACTAAAACTATCTTAAAATGTGTTTGGATTGCTTTAATCAAGGTTCCAGTGTCTTGACACATCTGAAGGTGCACTGCAATATGACTCAGGCACCTCTGCCAAAATAATGACAGTCTGTACCATGTTGCACAATATAATTTTCAGCCAGAAAACAGCTTCAACGAGGACAGCAAGGGGCTGGAACACAGATTCAAGGACCACGGGCAGGTCCAGCAGGAGCAGCAGATACAGATGAGAAGTCTGAGGGAGAACCACTAGATGCAGATAGTCCTGGCAGACTGAGACATGCACAATATGCCAAGGCTCTGGCTAAGAGGCAAAGTATAGCACACACAATCACTATTAGGTCAAAGCCTAGCATTCCTCACACATACATACATATAGGAAAACTGATGCCTGTTAAACTCAACAACCTTTACTTAACCATGTAATGGCTGTGTTCTGATAATATCAGACAGAGACAACCTCCAAGGACAACTTGTTACCTGCAGTAATGACAAGGTAAGTGTGGAATCTGAAACAAAGAAGGTTATATAACGGGGTACTCTCATATGAAAATATGTTTATGCCCCTAAGCAGAGCATTTGTTTGAGGTGTACATTTATGTCAATGATATCTCTTATGTTAGATTTTTTCAATATAGAGTTATGTATTATATCCAATACTGTGCATCAAGCACTTCAATTGACTATCCTCTACAAAACATGGAACAGGTCAATTATACCCTCATTTGCACAACTATATCAAAAAGCAAAACTGAATTAACTACTACTTCCAGTGCTTTACTTAGAATCCTAACTGAAATACAATGAGTTTCAACAACTATATAAACAATCATTTACAAATGAGTAGGAACAAGAAATCAAAAACTTTTTCTGCTGCAATACATATTGATAATTGCAAGCTTGTGAGTAAGAAGCAGTACCTATCCACTGTGTGCATCAGACATATATGCAACCCTAAGTCAAAAAACATGTACAAAGGGCAGGGCACAGCCACCATCATTTGCACAGGGTGGGGGTGGGGTCTTAGGAGAACAAGGCTGACACTAAAAAAATGAGTGTGTGAGATTAAGAAATGTGTGTATCTATCAGGGTATACAGTCTTCAGAGCCAGTAACAACAGCACATGACCATACTGTTTAGATAGCTTGTATGCATGTGTGAGGTGATATGGTCAAGTGAGTTTTATAATGTGTGTCTGTATGAACACAATCAAGCACTGTGCTAGCACTATGTCCTGGCATCTCAGGGAGACATAAGCTGTGCATGGTTGAGTTGTCAGTTCAGCATCATTGCCCTTGACCATGAGAACCACCTCTGCCAGGAGTTGCACTGCTACTTTCACAGCCCTGGCTATCTGAATTGCTACCTGAATGTGAGTGATGTCTGCTGAATGAGCTCTTCTTATGACTATGACCCTGTGGCCTACAATGTCTGAGTGTTAGCACCATAATCATTGATGGGGCAGTGGAAATACTGTCAGTACAGGAGTGGGATCCTGCATGGCCACATCTGTTAACACCAGAAAATATAGCAGTTCTCCAGCCATGTGGATGCCCACCCTCCCCCAGCAGATGTTTCATCTCAGACACTGCTCGATCCAGTGTGTCATTCATTCTGTCCAAGTAGTCACTCTCATGGTTCAGAGTTATGCACATTAGAATGCACAATGTTTAGTACTCACACTATCTCTTCTGAGGCCCTAGTGGAATGTACCAGTGCCTCCACTATGGCCTTGCACATATGTCTGGTGGCCCCTAATGACACACTATCAGCAGGAGGAGGGTGGATATCAGATCTTCTCTGAGTAATTCTATCAACCTTGCTGTGTGGCACCTCACCCTCATGATGGCTTCAGGGAGAAGCAACCATCTCTGCAACAGGAGTAACCACACTACCCTGATCAACTGAGTCACCCTCAACCTGTCTTGTATCGGAGGTCTCCATGTGTTGTGTATGTGTAAGCATATTGATTGTGCCTGAAATAAGGTCAGAGGATATATGAGCGACAGTCTTAGTGTCAGACTGACCCTCTGCATCCCCGTACTGTGCCTCTTCATTGCCACCATCATCATAAAAGGCTACCGATACTCTGACATCAGGTGGTAGGAATTCCACAGTTCCACTGTCAGGATCACTTATGATAACAAGCAATTAACATAACGAACAGAGAAATAGAGAATAAAATTGATCAAATATTTTTCTTATATGAAAAGTATGTTAAACTGTAATATATGCTAAAAAAACACAAAGATTTACTTTCATATAGTTCTGAATCTACCTTATGTACAATGATAACCAAATGTGTGCTTACCATGCACAGGTGAGCTTGCAGCCTGAAATCCAGATGCCTCTGTATATGAGGAAGCGAAAGGAAAATAGGCTGATAAGTATCACAATGCAAATTAAACAAGAAAAGGAGAATAATCCCCTTTACATATGCAGATTAAGAATCTTCTCATACAAAAAGCTAATGATCAGTTGGATTCTCCCCAACAACCTCCTCTATCTTTCTATTACTATGTAATTTGACTCACACATCACTAACTCTGCATATATCACACATCTAAGATATTTGAATAGAACAATATAACAATGACACTTGCATTTTGCATACCTGGAAGTTCTGCTTGAGACACTCTGAGTCTGTCATCAAATGCAGCACCAACATCAAGGATTCTGTGTGAATCCTCTGCCAAGCTATCTGGATCCCTCACAGCGGACGAGAGCTCCTCTGTTTCAGTTAGTGGTGATTCAGTAGCAGAATCACCTCCCACAGTCACCTGTTCCAGGGGAAACTGCCGTTTCCTACCATGGGCAGAGGTTATCATATCATTTGTCTGGTGTCATGTCTCGGGGTAACTTCTTCCATGCCCTCTGACATCATTTTGGTGTAATTGACCCCCTGCTGCTGTATCCTCTTTTGGGCAGATTAGTCACCTCTACCTCTCCCTAATAGGAAAGTTCCATGGCAATATAAGACCTGGATAATGATCTCATTTTCTGCATCAGTATATGGTGTATTGTGGGGTACAGATTTCCTCTTAGATGACATATCCCTGTATGCAAAAAAACAGAAAACAGGCAAAAAATCAAATATATAATACACAGACAGGATTGCTGTGAATTCAATTATGTATGAATGTATGCATGTATCATGCACACAACAGTTTAAAAGGTAATGCTCCCTATGACCAGACACAAGTTAGGGCAGCTCCCCCTTGCAAAGAAAAATGTATTATTAATGAAATATCAACAGTAATATATAACAGTTCTACAATGTTGTTATAATTATGTAATACATCACATCATTAAGAATAATAATTCACAATGTACAAGTAGAAATTTACAAAATGATTATAGTGCCATCTGCTTTGCTGTGAGGGGGGGTCAACCAGGTAGATATCACAAACCTAACACATTTCTTTGTGCTAACATGTGTAAAATAACTGACCTTGCTAGGAAGTTATACTACACTCATCTGCAATAACTGTTACAAATCCCATTAAAATAAAACCTACAAAATATAGGTCAGGTAGCATTCTGCAACAATTTTTTTTGTAATGCAGGCATGACAGATATACATGGGCTATGCCAACAGTAGAGAGTAAAGAAAAAGCAGAAAGGTAAATAAATGGTTTGTACTGGATATTGTAATTCATCCTTAATGCTAAACTAAAAGCATTATTTAAGAAACAGCGACATACCTTGACAAGAAAGCAGCATAGAAAGTAGATAATTCTCAAAAAGTGTCTGCATTTAGCAGTGTTGAGTTCTCTGGATCCAGTCTCCTCACCATGATACAAGTGTAATAGTTAAAAAATTACCTATATATTATATAGTAAGAGTCAGCCCTGTGAGTGCTGTA
The DNA here is from genome assembly GCF_019279795.1 of Protopterus annectens. Classification (NCBI taxonomy): domain Eukaryota; kingdom Metazoa; phylum Chordata; order Ceratodontiformes; family Protopteridae; genus Protopterus; species Protopterus annectens. Next base: position 151,391,518 of record NC_056732.1, read on the forward strand.
AGCATGCAGATTAGGTGTTAAATCATTAGCATTCTTGAATAACACAATCTGCCCCAAGTGCAGGGAATGTAAACATGGTATAAGGAGCTACACAGTTTCATGCATGTGCCTTGCAATACAAGGATGAGTATTAAGAAGTGTTACCTGCTAATGGCTTGCAGATGTCTATGATTAGTCTAACTGCAGGAACGATCAGTGTTTCACAATCTTCTCTCTTTGATATACACATACTGAGTGTGTGTCAGGAAGAACAGACTTACCAAAATGTCTGAAAGTACATTGACTGTTAGGAGAACAACATTCTAATATCCAATTGCTGTTTTACTGACTGCAGTTACTGCTTCTTACTAAGGAATCTTGTGCATTTTCAAGGAAGTACATTAAGCATTGCTACAGATAACACATGCAATAAAAATGAGATAGCATTACTGTTAGGAAAGCATAGGAAAGGGAATGAAGCACCATAGAAAAAGAAAGGAATACACTTGCAGTGTTTGGGCTCTTTGTTTAAAATTGTGTGAATACATGGGTATCCTAACTGTTGGCAATATCCCAATCATCCACATATTTACTGACATATAGGAAAGGACAACTTTCAAAACTTGGTTCTGTAGCACGTTCAATACGACATGATAAAATATCATATTTTGGGTACATCTAAATACGTTTTTCTATCTGCTAATAATTGTCTTTGTCTGTGGCAAATATGGGAAATAATCTTAAATGGTTGTTCTTAAAATCCTGGTATGAGGGTCCAAATCCATACAGGTTTCTGCTGCAAAATATCAAAGTTGATTATACATCAGAAATGTACAAATCCAGAACGTGTTTCAAAATATATTTTTTCTTGAAGATTTGTGCACTGTTTGGCACTGTACTCTGCTGACTGGCAGTGATCAGTAGCAATGAATGGTAGTTCAACACCCAAGGTAAAAACTGACAAATTTAAGTTGGAATTCCATCACCAGCACAATTGACATTGGCACTGGTGCACTTTTGTCAGCACTCTGCACAGTACATATTGAATAAATTCAAGTTGTCACACACCTGTTTCTGTGACATAACGTGTAAATGTATCAAGCTTAGACAAAATGCAGGTGATACAGGGTTCAAAACTTATTTACAGAGCATTTTACTGTGGGAGTTCATAATAAATCTCGACACACATTTTGATGTAGGAATGTGTTGAGGTGGGAAACTCAAGTAAGGTTAATATTGACTAAAGTAACAGACAGATATGTCATTTTAAACAATGTCAATATTAATTGTGTTCTGTGTGAAAAATGAAATAATTTCTGATGTTGCCTGTCCCCTTTTTCATTCCCATGATATCATCTAAAGTCCTGATATTGTGAGACATACATGATAGTAGTGATGTGACATGGATATGTGAGAAGGCTGAATGTGTCAGTGTAATGCAGTAGTAACTCTGCTCATTGCTAGATATATACCATGGTTCATTTCATGTTCCTTCAAATTGTTACCGATATCAATTTTTGTGAATGCTTTTGATAAATATTGTCTTCTGCATTTATATGCCACTTGGATGTGTGAAATGAACTTTCACCACTTAAGGAAAAAAGTGAAAAATGTTAGTTTAGGCTGTCTTATGGAGTGCAAACAAGCATGGTGGCATTACACAGCTATCAACACCCCAGATAGTATTCAGTGAAGAAAATACAACTGTCCGGTAATGTTGTCTGTGTCACATGGTGTACGTACAGTGATGGTAGAAAAAATGGCAGTTGATGCATTGTTTGAATTCACTTAACAGATAATTTTAGAGAGTGTTGTCTGAATACATATTTAATCAGATTTTGACATACCATTGTATTGTTTAAAAATCAAATATTGTCAGTATTGTGAACATGTGAGCTGTTGTCTGTCCACTTTCAAATTATCTGTTGTTAACTACAACTCTGATAATGTGTTCCACAAAGTACATTTCTGTTGCAATAAGATGTTAAATGGATGAATGTGCTAGGTGAATGCTCTTCTTGCTCTGGTCATTGGTAATTATATCCAAAAGAAAATAATCAACAATTTAGTTAAGGCTACCTTATAGATAGTAAATAGCCTGGTGTTGTGCAGCCCTCAGCACATTGGAGAGTAATGACTGTAGAAAAAGCACTTGACATATAATCAAATATGTGGTACAAGGTATAAATGAAGTGACTTGAGAGGAATAAAGCTCATTATGTATTGTTCAAATCCTGTTTAGAGATCACATTTCAGTTATTAACAATATATATTTTTTTAATTCTTTTTTTAATCTGAATTTGTTCTCTGCTTGGCAACATGCAAATACTGTTCAATTAAAGAAAAAAAAATAAACATTTAGTTGAAACTGCCTTATGTTGCTCAAACACAACTGGCAGCATTAAACATCTGTCAGCATTTTGGATAGTACTCTGTGAAGAAAATACACATATTGTAATTTTCTCTGTGGCACAAACTATAAATTAAGTTAATTGAGTTAAATAAAGCACATGATGCATTTTTTGAATCCTGTGTCAAGGCTACATTTCTATTATTCACAATATGTAATGTATTATTTTTTATATATTTTTTTAAATTTGCATTTGCTCTCAGCTTGGCAGCACACAAATGAGGTTCACTACCTAAGAAAAAAGTGAAAAATCTACTTTAAGGTGCCTTATGTACTGCAAATACTCCTGTCAATGATGCACTTTCCTCAGCACACTGGACAGTACTGAATGAAGAAATTTCACATATCACATACCAATTTCTGTGGCACAAGATGTAAATGCAGTGATTTTAGATAAAGAACACAGGACATTAAGGGTTTCATTCCAGCTAAAAGATACTTCTATGAAGGGTGTCAAAATCCCACTTCTCTCAATGTTTTGATTAGGACTGCAAAAATAAAGGCATATGATAATTTTAAAGGTGTTTACTGTGAGCATTAAAGCTTCACATATAACTAAAGTGTGTACAATGTCTTAAACATGAGAATGATGATATTTCATATAAAATTCACTTGCATATTTATGATGGGCACAATATTTTTGTTATTGTTGAACATTAAAGCATGTGTCAGTAGGCTGAGCATCATACATGACAAAGTCCCTTTATTGTTATTTGATGTAAGACAAGTAGTGCCAATGTGTCTGCCAAGGAATCCATATGCTTTCAATTGAGCAAATTCAGTTGGCAAGGCTGTGCATCTTTGAGCACTATCAGTTACACATAAGATTTGAAATGGGTGCCTATTCAGACATATATTGCTAGCTTGATTTTTGCAGAGATGTCTGGCAATGAAGAGAATGGCACTAAATTTAGAGCACAGCAGTGGGGTATTGAGGAGTACAGGGTATTTGTGGCACTCCTCATGAAACACTTTAGCTATAGGCTGCAGGGGGATCATACAGGATAGCGATATAAGGGTAAGGCTTGGAATACCTTAGCCAAGGCTGTCTCCAGTGCAACTGGCATTCCACACACTGGGGAACAATGTCAACACTACTACAGTGACCTTAGAAAGTGCAAGTAGGACCTTGTAAGGTGATGGGAGGTTGAATTTTTGACTGCAAACACTTCTCAATTATGTACTTATATTGATCCATTACTAGTTTACAATATGGCCTTAATTATCTTGCCAGCCAAATGCAGTTGCTCATTATGCTTTTATGTACATTTCTTTTCTTTTTGTGCTGTACAGCTGCAAACTGTGAGGCACATCAGGAGAGATTAAGCCTCCTCAGAGAGGCATGAAGTAAGTATGACTCAGGTCTAAATTTAAGCCAAAAAATTATTTTCAGTCTCTCGAACTCTAGCATCTTGAGCAGTCATACCTCAACCTTAACATCAAGCATGCATGCCTCTCAGTTCTAATACCCAAAAGCAGCAATTGGTATTTTGTACTGGATAGTTCTTCTAAATTATTAACAGCAATAATATGTAAGGAACAATTCACATATTGTAATTGCAATTTACATTTGAATGCATGTATCCTATCCATCATAGTGGAATAAAGGCTGTTCTTACCTATATCCTAGCAGTGAAATGTGTTTATTTTATGATAAATTTGTACCTTAACATCAATGGCAAAGCTGTACAACATTAGCATTAAATTATCATAACTGTTTATGTATTGCCCCCAAAATTGCATTGAATAAATCGATTAATGTGACATGCCATGGATCTTATCTTTTTTGTCTCCCCAAATTGTGTGTGTATGTATATATATATATATATATATATATATATATATATATATATATATATATATATATATTTTTTTTTTAATTTATTAACGTTCTTCAGTTCGCATATCTTGCTGTTGAAAATAAATGACCAGCAGCACAGAGAGGGTGACTGCCCACTGCATCTTGACCTGCCATACCTCCACAGATGGCAGTATGGATACCCAGCACTTTGGGTTCACAATCAGTCAGCAATGCCTTCACAACACCTGCCCTACCTGCTCCACCTACGTGTAGCTCCGCCCTGGCTGCTAGTGCAGTATTACCCTCCAGGAGCAGTACCAGTGGAGGTGGCAATTTTGTCATCTAGCAGGACCTGACAGGGCTGTTGGAGGATATCACAGAGAAGGAGAAGGATGTCATGGAGGTGGGCCTCAGTGCATGTATTAGTAGGGTTAAAAAGGTCCTGCACTGGACTGCTAAAACAAATTCACATCTGGCACTGACTCAGGCAGCTGATACAGGAGACAGTGATGACAGTTCTGAGGGTGAGTACTAGATTCCCACTGTTCTCAAGCTGGACATTGGTGAGCCTCTGACGTCCCCTACATATCCACAACCATGTTATCCCCCAACCTTTTGTCTCCATCACCATCCCTGTCTGTCTTGTATGTCTGAGAATACTTTCTAATCTACCTTAACTACCTAACCCTCTCATTGTAGCACCTTCTACAACATTCCTCTCTCTCCCACAAAAAAAATGCCACCTGTCCAGGAAAGAAAGTTATGACCTATACATAACTTGCCACTGTGTCTGTATTATCTTGATGCACATTTTGCACTTGATTTGATCCAATTGACCATGCAACATCATTTTGTTATTGTCACCCCATCACTGGTGGGCTGACACCCCAAGTTCATGAAATTGTGTATGCAATTGTAAATTTATGTTGTGAAGAAGTGCAGTAGTCCAGTTACTTTCACACAAATGTGATTAAATCTGCAACTCTATAAGAATACAGAGTAAAGGCAGACTAAAAGCAGTAGTGTAAAACAGTTACTATAACAGTTCTTAGGCTACTGGATGTAATGAACTAGAAGATCATATGTGGCATGTTGACATAATCCTCTATTTATAGACTGATATTTTTGCATATTTTCATGAGTTTGATTTCAGCTGTAGGTCAATTTACTTATGTATGACATTTCATAGTACTGTCATATATTTTAACTGCCAACATCTATATTTTTCTTCATATACAACATTTCATTAACATTCCATTTAAATAGTGTAGCAAGACATAATTTGCAGAAGCATTGCTGCACCAACATGGGCAATTAAACCTACCTTATCCTGCTTATGTCTTCATGTTTGTGGCAATCTCCTACCCCTTATTTTTCCCTATAGCAAGCATTTTATTGTACAGAACATGACAGTTTAATGGTGATTTAATAAGTAAGAGTAACACACCATACAGATGTTTCTACATGTCCCACAAAACATATTGGCGATTGCCATTAGCTTAGTGTACTGACAGTTTACGGTACACTATTTTATGTGTACCTTTTGGTTACATATTGTTATGAGCCACCATCATTATTCTGCCATAAGCTACTTTGTCGCTGCTGCCATCTCACCCTGTCGATGTATCTTCTCTCCTCAGTATCATTCTTCTTCCACTTCTGCATTTGATCAATTTCTGGCACCAGATAACAGCTGCAACTTAGCCTAAATGGAAGTACACAACTTATGGCAATATCTTATGACTTAATTGCCTTCAGCTGCATTACTCTGCTGGACTTGGTGCAACTGTACTTAGCTATGTTTATTCAGTTTAATGTACTTTTCAACAAGCTGAAGAGTTGGATGTACAAGTTATCAATAGGATAATGAGGATGAATGCTTAAATTCATGTTTGCTGAAATCTGATGCAAAATGTTAACTGTCAGATAGATGACTTCCTATATGATGTGCTTAGATAATACTTTGGTATAAATATTTTTATCAGAATGCTGTAAAGGTTCAAATCTAGATGGATGAAAAAATGTTTCAGAATGTTTGCCTGACCCCTGTGGTTGTAAATGTTGGCTATACTTTTCCTTAACACATCAATGTCTTGCTGTTATATTGATGTGTCTACTTCCTATTGTGAAGTTTGTCTTTTACATATGTTTGCATAAAGCTCAGCACAGAATAACATAGAGTACTGTTAATTACCATTCTAAGTTCAAGAATTCAATTTATGATTACATATGTGCTAATACTTTAATATCAGCAGCACGATTCAGCTTGGCAGTGTTGCGCTTCTGACAGATAGAAAAATAAAAAAAGAAAATCAAACAATGGACTATGGCTGACCATGTTTGGAGATGACTGCAAGCTGGGTGCAGTCATCAATTCCCCAAGTGATGTGGATGTCCTTTAAGAGGGTCTCACCCAAACAAATAACTGGTGCCATAACAGCATCCTAAGTACACAATCAGTAGTGAGGGATTTGGGCACCCAGGTTGATAGCAACCTGTCTTTTGACCACAATATTGCTTCCATTGTATGGAAAGGTTTCTACATGGCCCATTACATAAGTAAGAGTAACTCATCTATGGGCAAAGAGTTCATAACATCCCTGTATTCTTCCCTTATAAGGCCATTTATTGAGTACAACACCATCTTTGGCATATACCTCGCAAAGCACATGCAGCAGCTTGCAATACTACAGAAGTTCCTCACCATGAAAATCCGGGGCCCCAAACATCTACCCTACACAGATAGGCTAAAAGCCCTATCCCTATACTTAGTTTCATACATACTCCTCAGGGGTGATCTCTATTTGGCATATAAAGCAATCTCAGACCCCACTTTGATGGGACTGCAGCATATCCGCAAGTCAAGCTCCACTCGAGCAACCCTTATGCGTGACCTCAGCCTGGTCTGTGATATCAATAGGACTTGGTGGGATAGATGTGTGTCACAGAGACTCCCCCATCTGTGGAATAGGCTCCCTCTCCATGTCAAGCAGAGTACCTCATTATTCCTTTTTAAGCGCAGCCTGGATGAGTGGATGGAAACAGAAAATACACCCCTGGGATTCCACCTGTGTCTCTGCTGGACAGGGGCTTTGGGTGCTGACTTGTCTAAACATGGGCTAAACTCTTGGCTAGGCTTATAAGGGCATCATAGCCAATAGCCTAGTAACCTCCTATGATGACCATATTATATTAAACTAATTATACCAATTATTACTAATAATATTAAATTATACAAATACTATCACCAACACAGCATGGCTTCAGACCTGGCCATAGTACCACAACTGCCCTTTTCTCATTTATGGATACAGTAAATAGAGCTCACGACACTGGCAAAATAGTCTTTCCTCTTCCTTAACCTTTCCAAAGCCTTTGATACCATTTTTCACCCTCTTCTCCTCTCCCAGCTCTTTAACACTGGTCTGTAACCCCAACTTAAACTGGTTCTCCGATTACTTAAATCAAAGACAGCAGGCTGTTAGATGGCAAAATGCCATCTCTTCTTTCCTTACCACCACCACTGGCATTCCCCAAGGTTCCACACTTGGACTAATCCTATTTAGTATATTCATAAACAATTTCAACTCATCCCTATCTCAAGGAACCATAATTCAGTATGCAGATGACTCCACCATCATCTACTCTGCCACCTCTATCTCTGAATAGTTAGGTAGGAGGTTCAATGCCCAACAGGAGAAACTTGTGTGTGTGTGTTTGTGTGTATAAAATGCTTGTTGCTGTATCCGCTTCCCATGATGAAAATACATTTAACTTTGCTCATGGCTCTCTTATCCCACTTTTTACAGAAATGTCCTATCTGCAACCCACTGATGAAGTCACCCAATCAAAAGTGTCCTCTTTTCCCTTAAGAGTCAAACTTCTGCTGTGGTACTTGTCACTAATACTGTGCTCTCTAGACTCTGTAAATAGAAAAATTTTGATGCCCAGAATGGGAAACTTGTGTGTGAAATGTTTGGTGTTGTATCCACTCTCCATGAGAAGAATACCTTTAGCTTTGCTCACAGCTCCCTTATCCCACTTTTTACAAAAGCAGCCTCTCTGTAACACACTGATGAGATCATCTGGCCAAAGCTGCACTTTCTTTATTTAAACATTGGGCTTCTCCTGTGGGGTATGCAGCTAGTACTGTACTCTGTAGATTGTTTAACTAGATAGGTAGGAGGTTTAATGCTCAACATGGAAAATTTGTGTAATTGTATTTGTGTAACGTGTTGCTGTGTCCACTTCTCATGAGAAGAATACATTTAACTTTGCACACAGCTTCCTTATTACACTTTTTACAGAAACATCCTCTCTGTAACATACTGATGATGTCATCTGGTCAAAAGTGCACTCTTTCCCTTAAAAGTCAGACTTCTCCTGTAGTGCTTGTGATTAATACTGTGCTCTCTAGATTGTATGAATAGACAGATAGGAGATTTGAGGCTCAACATGGGAAACTTGTGTCTGTGAGTGTGTGCATATATAATGCTTGCTGCTGTATCCACTTCCCATTATGAGAATATATTTAACTTTGTTCATAACTCCCTTATTCAACTTTTTTTCAGAATGGTCATCTCTGCAACAGAGTGATGAGGTTATTCTGTCAAAAGTGCACTCTCTTCCCTTAAGAGTCAGACTTCTTCTGTGGAACATGCGACTAATACTGTATAATCTAGATTGTGCAACTACAGGTAGGACGTTTGGGTGGGCCTCAATATATGGTGTTTGTGTGTGTGTAACATTTGTTGCTATATCCACTTCCCATGAGGAGAATATATTTAACTTTGCACACAGCTCCCTTACCCCACTTTTTACAAAACATTCTGTCTGCTACACAGTGATGAGGTTCTCCATTCAAAGGTGCACTCTTTACCCTTAAGAGTCAAACGTTTGCTATTGCTATTGTGACTTATACTGTGCTCTCTATATTTTTTAATAGATAGGTAGGAGGTTCCATGCTTTACATGGGAAACTGTGTGTGTGTGTGTGTGTGTGTGTGTGTGTGTGTGTGTGTGTGTGTGTGTGTGTGTGTGTGTGTGTGTGTGTGTATGTGTGTAACACTTATTGCTGCAACTAATATTGTGCTCTCTACATTGTGTAAGTAGATAGGTAAGAGGATCTATACCTAATATGGTGAATTTGGGGGGAGGGTTACAATTAGATGAACATGCCCTCCAACACAGCTGTGCTCAGTTAACGTTTACTCTGGTGAAATGTTTTAATCTGCTAGATGAGTCCATGTGATCATGTCCTCTAAAACAGCTATGTTCAATCAACCTCTACTCTGGTGAAACATTTTAAACTGCTAGATGGCTCCACCATCTCCTTATCTCACCTTTCATAGTCACATATTCTTTGCATCAAAAGGGTGTGGATAGGCATACTCTTTGTACTGACATTACTTAGAGAAACCATGTTTTTTAGGCCATACTATGTCCACAAGGCCTCCAATAACAGTTATATAGATTAACAACATATAGAATTAATGGTTTTAGAGAGAAAGTGATGCAAACATTTGTTGCGTACTTTAGGGGTGTGGGGGACTGTGCCAAATTCTTAACTACCAGGTGTGTTGGGGAGCAGCAATAACAGCATATGACTACAAAATTAAATTCTTTGGATATGCGTTGATGCAATACAGTAATGTCATCATTCTTTCTAAAGTGCACTCTTGCACTTTAAATGTCAGACTTCTCCTGTGGTGCTTGCATTTCTTACACTATTGTCTAAAATATGAAAATAGATAGGTAGGAGGTTCAAATATGGCAGTGATTAATTTCTGCAACTGTGTGTGTGTAGGTGTGTGTGTGTGACTGTAACGGAATTCAGGATGGTTTTATACATATTTGCTGCATCAACATTTACAACCCCAGGTGGCTGTACAAGTCATTTTACCACACACATCTCCTTGGTAATACACTGCTGATATCATACCTTCATAGATGCTGTATGTCTCAGTTGTATGTAATATTCTTCCATGGCTCTGGCCGCTGATAATATGTTGTATAGATAGTGTAACTAAATAAGTAGGTGGTTTGAGTCCATTCTTGCTTAAATACTATGACTGTGATTAATGTCATGTACTATTAGCCACTGAGCAACCACCTTTGTGTACACTTCTGCTAACGAGATGGTGGCACAGTGTTACAGTAGCAAATCCTAGTATCCCCATGGAAAATACATTTTTGGTCACACAGTGATGACATCACTCTACCATAACTGCAGTGCCTCACAGTTGTAGGGCAAATTCGAGTGTGGTGTGTGGCTTTGATACTGTGCTTTGTATATTGTGTAACTACATATGTAGTATACTTGAGGCCAGTTGTAAGTGTGTCTTTCACTCTCATGCTGTGTAGACTATTCTTCAAATACATATATGACATGTAGCCGTACTTTATTATTGTGCCCTTTGGCCACTTTTTATCATAAACATTCAGCTAATAAACAGTGGTGATGTCATCCGGTAAACTGTGCAATGTCCCAGTTGTACTGCTACATGTTGTGTAGGTCTTGTGAGTCAGGCACTAATCTGTTGCTTGTGATCTTAGTCAAAATCCAGCCATTACTACTCACACTATGTTTTGTCAGTCCTATTGTGACTGTACATGTTGGTAAGATTGTTTTCAAACAGATCTGCTGTGTACCCATATAGATGTTCATTCCTCTTACAAAAAGCTTTGATTTATATATGTGATTGCATTTTCCTTACCTAGCATATGTAGTAAGCATTATTTTCTGTCATGTGGGAATGAGAAGTCATTCTGTATGCTGTTGCCATATCTCTTGCAGCAGTGACATGATGTAATGCCTTGACATACCAGCATATCTCACCATTATAGTGGCACTTCTCCCATGGCACATTCATTCTCGACAGTATCATGTATTTTCTTGTAGTCAAATGTTCAGGTGTCAAACACCCACATTCAGTGACCATTAGCATTGTTGGGCCTTATACTGTAAAGTATGAATAGCACCCACTACAGTTATAATGTGTACATGTACAGTGAAACAGGCCACCACCATCCCTTTCATCTCAAAGAGATTATTTACAACACATACATCTGATGTAATAAGTTAGCATAAGCGGAGAGTTACACTTGTGTTAAGACTTCCAATGCGATGTTTGTGGTTCATTTATTTATTTCCAGTTTGATTACCGGGGAAGTCCACTGGGTCAGAGTGACCTGTTTTCAGTGGAGGCCCAAGGAGAAAAGCTCCAAGATACATAATACAGATTAGGTACAAAAATACAAGGATGTCAAGTCTTACATAATATGGAAACAGTCAGAAGTAAGTACCTTGAAAATATGCATAATAAGCAGAAAAGCATTGTGTGTGGACTTATTATTTATACATTTTCTTTAGTGTGCACACTCAGATATTAGGTGAGAAGATGTTTTATATACATACTTTTAAGTAAAATGAGGATACACTATACATGCACAATTTCAGAAAATAAATTAGTAATGGAAAGCTACATACAATATTTACAATGTTGAACCATAAGAAATAAGCAGCTAATAGAGAAGGAAGAGCTTAGAAAATGCTCATGGGAGCATAGCTGAAGGAGAGTTATTGAGGTTATCGACAGCTATTGTTATTGTATTGATAATTATTGATAGCTAATAGAGAAGGGAGAGCTTAGAAAATGCTCGTGGGAGCATAGCTGAAGGAGAGTTATTGAGGTCTTAGGAACCTGAGGGGGAAAACCCCCAGGAGCATAGCTGAAGGAGAGTTGTTGAGGGCTTAGGAATCTTAGTGGGAAACCCCCTAAGGGGATGGACTAAGGAAGATTAGGTTGGATGGTGGCAATTGCATTTCCATTTTGTGGCTAGGTGTTTGGTAAGCTGAGTTTTGAAGTTTTCTAAGTTTGGGATGGTTCTTAGAGATGGAGGAACGGAATTCCATTTTTTGCCTAGAGAGACAGCGAGGAGAAGTTGGCCTGCTGTACTTTTGGATTTGGGGATAGCAATTAGGTTTTGATGTTCGGATCTGAGAGTTCTATTGGGGGTGTAAGGGGGGAGGATATTAGTTAGGACTGGACATTTAGTTGGGTGATATACAAGTCTGTGTGCAGTGGCGAGTTGGAGGAAGTCTAAGTAGTTTGGGAGTTCAAGCCACTTTAGGGATCTTAGGGTAAGGCAGTGATAGGTAGAAGGTTTAGATTTGGTAGCAAATATTTGAGATTTTATTATAACAGTTTTCTAGTCTGGAGGAAATAGAGGAGGATAGGTTAGTTAGCAGGGGGGCTCCAAATAATAAGGAAGGCAATAGATAAGTGGTGGCTAGAGTATTCCCAGTAGTATAGGAGATTAAACAATTGTTCCTATACAACATACCTAGGTTTTGGTGGGTTTTCTTAATATTTTGTTGAATATGGATATCGAACTTGAGATGTTCGTCAATAGTAATACCAAGTAGTTTAGTGGAAGGAACCGCTTCTATATGTGAATTAGTTTGACTTAGCACTTTGAAGGCATTTTTGTTGTAGGAGAATGTCTTTGTGGGAGGGAAAAGTAGAATTTTTGATTTGTTTGCATTGAGAGAGAGAGGTGGTTTTGATGCATCCAATTTTTGGTGGTTGAGAAGGCAGTCTGGGTTTTAGACAGCAATTCTGAGAGGTTTGAGGCAGAGCAGACTAAGGTAGAATCATCTGCATATTGAATAATTTTGAAATCAGGAATGGCAGCATGAAAGTTGTTTATTAAGATATTGAAAAGTATGGGTCCTAGGATAGATCCCTGTTGTTGGGGTGGTTAAGAAGGAAGAGGTAGAGTACTTCCGTTTGACTGCCTGAGTTCTCCATTTAACTGCCTAAGTTCTATCTGATAGATAGCTGGAGAATCAGGATATAGTGTTTGGGGAGAGATGAAGCTTTGAGAGGTGACGAAGAAAGTGTTTGTGTGAAACACTGTCAAATGCTTTGGACAGATTGAGCAAAGCAGTAGAGACTAGATGCCCAGAGTCTCGGGCTAGATTGACTGTTTCTAAGAAAGAGAGTAGAACAGTTATAGTACTATGTCCTGGGTGGAAACCATGTTGTGTAGGTGTAAGAAGATTGTTATGGGCCAGGTAAGGCATAAGTTGAAGGTGAATGCACATTTCAAGGATTTTTGAGATTGGTCAGAGCAGAGCGATAGGGCAGAAGTTAGAGATGCTGGTGTTTTTGCCTTCTTTATGAAGGGGAAGAATACAGGCTGAGTGCCAGAGTTTGGGGACGCAAGATTCCTTAATAGATCTGTTGATTATAATACTAATTGGGAGAGCTAAGGCATCAGCAACACATTTTAGGAAGGCAGAGGGAATATTGTCAGGACCATTAGAGCATGGTTTAAGTTTGGATAGAAGTCTTTTTATGGAGTTAGTAGAGGCAGGTTTGAAGTCGAACAAGGGGGAAGAGTTATTAGTGGGGTTGGATGAAGAAGAGAGAGGGGCTGGAGGGTTAATGTTGGGGAAGGTCCTGGTCAGGCCAGAAATAGTTTCTAAGAAGAATGAGTTAAAATCAGAGGCTAGATCAAGGTCCGATTTGCTTGGGTCAGGACAAGAATTATTTTGGATCCTGGATTAAGCAGCGAGTTTATTGATTTCCAGAATTGCTTGGGGTTTTTGTTGTTGTTGGACTGGAGTTTGATGTAGTAGGATTTTTTGTCATTGGTTATTAGCTGTTTTGCTAGGTTACATTGCTGTTTGTATTGGAACAGGGTATTGGGAAGCTTATCTTTTTGGTAGAGCTGCCAAAGTTTGTCCCTTTAGTGCATAATTTTCTTAGTATCTTTGGATAGCCAAGGAGCTGTATTAGTTTTTATCCTCTTGTGTCTAAAGAGGGGCAAGGGAGTTTAGAGTGTCTAGGAAGACAGAGTTGGTGTTCTATAGCATTGTCAGGAGGAAGGGAGTTTAGTATTTGCCAGTTCATTTGTTTGAAAATGTTTGAGAAGGATGTGGGGTTGAAATTACTGAGGTTATGGGTATAAATATATTGGTGCTAGTGAGGGGAAGAGGAAGTTAAGTGATGAATGAAAGCACAAAAGGAGGAAGGAGCTCGAGAGGAACAATTAGTGGAAGAGGTTTATTAAGGTAAGTTTAGTTATGTATAGATAAGTGGGAATACAGTAGTAGAGCAGGTTAGAGAATAGCTAGATAATAACTGTAAAAGTAGGATTTAAAGCTGAGCGTATGTTAGCAGCAGGGCTTAGAATAACAGAGTTGTGATGTATTAATGTTATAAGCCAAAGGGCTAAATAAATAAGGTGTGGGACTGACTGGAATAAGGGTGCCACCTAGTAGGCAGGTTATGTATTACAATGGAAGTTCTATCTGGGAGAAAGGCTGATCAAGGATTTGGGAAGAGAGAAAAATACTCAGGAGAAGAGGCTTGTGCTAGTGAGAAGAGAAAGCATGCTAGCTACAAGGAAGAGAGGGGGTATGGCTACTGGCTGTCTTGGCTATGAAGTGAGCTTTTAATCATCAAAAGTAAAAAAATTCATGCATATGCATTACTGCCAGTTTAGGGAGTACACATACATGTTTACTTCTCTACTGGAAGGGTGCTAGGATAGCAGTCCAGTGGGAGTTCAGGTTATTTTGAAAAGGGTCTGTAGCCGGCAGGCAGGTAGACTCTAGGTTTTGGATTTGAAATAGGCAGGATGCAGAGCTGGGAACTTTTGAAAGAGAGGGAGAAAAAAGAAGTAAACAGTACAGGAAGTTATATAATGCAGGTATGGCAATAATTTACATTCATCCAGTACTGCTAAAAGCTATAAATGTAGGTTAAAACAAACACTCAATACACTGCAAGAGAGCCCTTGATAAGTCTTTAAACACTAGGTTCACATTTGTATAAGGCTACTAGGAGAATCTTAGTGATATTGTAGTGCCATTGTTCAGATAAAGAGGTATTAATGTAGGCAAATTCTACCAACTATATTGCCTTTTTATATGCAGGCTGACTAGTAGGCACCAGGGGTACAGTATTTACAGGAGTAATATTATGCACATCCAGCTTTACTAGTGCTGAAGCAAAGATGTAACTTTGACAATGTGTACTATTTCAATACTGATAGGCACGTTTACCTTAAGCAGTGCACCAAACAAGAACTTCAGGCCGTGTTACTTTCCACATATAGCTTCTTTCATAACTAATAGGGAGGCTGCTGTCTTGTGTTGCCCACGTGCAGAATGCTAAATGGAAGCTATGCACTTTCTTAGAGGCTATTCAAAGCTTAGCCGTATTAAATACGTTAGCATTTAGTTCTCCTATAGATTCCTTACTAGCATTCATTCACTGGGGACATGCAATAGAGAAGTGAGGTAGCTTGGTATAAATGGGATCGGGAATATTGAAAACAGAACCAGTTCCTATGGGTTATTCTTTTGATTTAAAGTTAAAATAAAGTATGATTAAATGAAGAGGTGGTCATAACAGCTCAGCGTTTCTCACTGAGTTGGAAGCGTTCATAAAGCATGGTGCTGTAATGAACGAAGGAAAAGATATGGTACACCTGGCAGCACAGCGTTCCTCAATGGGGTGAACGCTAGGAAATCGTGGTGCTTTAGTTAGCTCCACAGCCTACTTCTCTGGAGTAAAACCTTATTACTTAATATTAGACACAGGTCAATAAGAGGAGTAGTACATATAGCTGCATATTGTTTCCCAGTAAAGGGCTAGAACATTAAGAAAAGCGTGGTGCTTAATGGATTCCACAGCCTTCCGGTCAGGTGCAAAACCTTCACAAATTAGTTATAGATGCAGTTTAGACAAATACCCCTAGAAATAGCTAAAACATATGGGAGATTAAAAATGATATGCCGAACAGCAGCTGTAGCACTAAATGTTTCACCTTTGCACACTTTGTTGCTTCTAGTAGCTCCACGTGGGTGACACAAACACAGACCAGCCTTTTTGGTGTTATGCAATCTAGCACATTAATTCCTGTTATTTAGCAGTCATGAACAGTATTACAATGATTCAAAGCACATAGAGAACTAGAAAACCTTAGCAAGAAATACTCAAAGAATATAACACTTCTAAGCACTTGAACTGAGACACAGCTTGGCGAGACTGTAATACTTAGTAAAAATAACACGCTACCACACTGCAACAGTAGAAATACAACATTTGTGTAGCTGAAGCAAATGTTAGCATTTAAAACATGCTTCTATGCTATTAAATTTAGAAATCAGCTTAAAAGTACAGGGAAGATACAATACATCATTTACAGCAGTCGCAGGCACCAGGACCAGGAGCGAGCAGCAGCCAGGGTTAATTCTATGGAAGAAAAGATGGCACCTAGAGGGATTACTAATATTTATAAAATACAGGGGAGTAGGGGGTGGAAAAGGGGTGGAGTAACAGAGAGAGCAGATAAAGAGGGTGGGGAAATAGACCTCCTGCAGTCAGTAAGGCTAAATAGGAGATAAACCAACAGTGAGAGACTGGATAGGGGGAAAGGGGAACAGAGAGAAATTAGAGAATAGTCACAGAACCCTTATGGTGAGGAAAGGATGTAGACAAACAGGGAATGAGAATTTCAGAGATAAGTATTGAGCCAAACACAAAAGAAAGGAAGGAGCTTGAGAGGAACAATTAGTGGAAGAGGTTTATTAAGGTAAGTTGTTATGTATAGATAAGTGGGACTACAGTAGTAGAGCAGGTTAGAGGATAGCTAGATAATAACTGTAAAAGTAGGATTTAAAGCTGAGCGTATGTTAGGAGTAGGGCTTAGAATAACAGAGTTGTGATATATTAATGTTATAGGCCAAAGGACTAAAAAAATAAGGTGTGGGACTGACTGGAATAGGGGTGCCACCTAGTAGGCAGGTTATGTATTACAATGGAAGTTCTATCTGGGAGAAAGGCTGATCAAGGAATTGAGAAGGGAGAAAAATACTCAGGAGAAGGGGCTTGTGCTAGTGAGAAGAGAAAGTATGCTAGCTACAAGGTAGAGAGGGGGTATGGCTGCTGGCTGTCCTGGCTGTGAAGCGAGCTTTTAATCACCAAAAGTAAAAAATTTCATGCATATGCTATACTGCCAGTTTAGGGAGTACATATACATGTTTACATCTTTACTGGAAGGGTGCTACAATAGCAGTCCAGTGGGAGTTCAGGTTATTTTGAAAAGGGTCTGTAGCTGGCAGGCAGGTAGACTCCAGGTTCTGGATTTGAAATAGGCAGGATGCAGAGCTGAGAAAGCAGTCGTAGGCACCAGGACCAGGAGCGCACAGCAGCCAGGGTTAATTCCAGGGAAGGAAGCAAGCTATGTGACTCTACTGACTAATGACAGGACACTCCATGTCATTAGTCAGTAGAGTCACATAGCTTGCTGTTCAGTTCCTGAAAGGGTAACATTTTATGAATGCACTGATGTATAAATAAATACTTCAATATTATAATGTTTGTACAATCCCCAATGCAACAATCTTGCCACATTATTATGCCTTTCAGTATACAGTCCTTCTGCCATTAGTATATCACAACCAGCAACAAGATTTGCAACTTGTTTCCAATTCTGTTTTACAAAACCTACATTTGTCTGTTTCTCCCACATGTTCAATGGATTTTGTAAACCAATGTGTATGTAGTCTACTATATTGGGCTGCCAATATTAACCTCTCATCTTTTGGTTTAAATTCACCTTTCCTTAAACATTCCTGCATTCAATCCTGATCAACATGAGGTTGTATCAAGAGTTTTCTATACTTGCAACTATATTTATGCATTTTCCACAATTCTTGCCTTCTCATCTGATCTTTCAGCTTATATTCTTTCTGTTGTTTTTTGGCACATTGCTGCCTGATTTTTATCTACTTCTGGTTTGATTTCCATTTCCACTTGACGCTGATATGCTTCTGCTAAACTTAGCAGGGAAGTCATCTTAGACTTATTCTCCTCATGTTTCAAAACTTTCACTATGTTTTGGTCTCGTGAGGTCAGCAGATATGTATGCAGTCCCATGATTGCAGATCTATACATGTAAGCAATTTTGAGGAGGCCCCATACCTCCTTCAGAACGGGGAATGTATAGTCTTGTTATGCACTGATGTTTATAAATCATTTGATGAGCATGAAACATCCTTCTTGTTTTCCTATCCAACCTATCCAACACCTTTTGAGGCCAGTCAGTAACTCTAAAACTTTAAGTTAGGACAGCAAGAGCAATTGGTTTATAGTTTGGACTTTGTTCCTAGATGTCAATGATGTTTTCAGTATTAATTTAAGTCTTCTAAAATATTCCAAAGTTATATTTGCATTTGTTCATGTTTTATTATTGATCCTTCATCAATTCCCAAATATTTATACACTTCCTCTGGCTCAAGTTCTCTTAGATCAAATTCCTGTCCCAAACTAATGTTGTCTTGGTGCTGCAACTTTCCAGCTTTAAAGGTCACTTTTGCACATTTATCAAACCAAATGACATTCTTATATCATCTGAAAAAGTTATGACCACTTGCAGTTGTGTTTTTAGTTCTTCAACTGATGAACTATACAGTTTTAAATCATCTACAGAAAGAAGAGAAATCATTAACAAAAAAAAATGTATAGTCATACCCTTCAGGAAAAACAAGGTAACTCCAAGCTACCATATAGGCGGCAATCCACTAAGCACAGAAGAGGTTATCAGGGACCTGGGGACCCAGGTTGACAGTGGCCTTTCTTTTGACACTCACATTGCTAAAGTGGTTAGAAAGACCTTCTACATTGCCCAACAGATCATGAAGGGATTCACATCCAGATCTAGTGAGGTCATTGTTCCCCTGTACTCTTCACTTATCAGACCAATGATCGAGTACAATGCCCCATTCTGGATGTATCTCACCCGACATCTGCAGCAATTGGAGAGACCCCAAAAGTTCCTCACCAAAAGGATAAAGGGACTCCAAAATCTGTCATATGCTGCCAGATTGAAGAAACTCCAGCTCTATTCAGTCGCATACCGTCTGCTCAGAGGTGACATGTGCCTGACATACAAAGCCATGTCCAACCTGGAATTAATGGACATGCTCCACCTCAAAAAATCCAAATCCACCAAAACCACTAGAGCAAGTGACTTAAACCTTAGCACGGATATAAATAGGACGTGCTGGAGGGATAGATTTATCACTCAGAGACTCCCTATGCTGTGGAATAGAGTCCCGGTCCATGTGAGGCAGAGCACCTCGTTGGCTCTGTTCAAGAGAAATCTTGACCTGTGGATGGGAGATCGTAGGTTTACCCCGGGAATCATCTCTGTGTCACTGCTGGACAGAGGCACAACAAACTAATGGGCACAGTATTTTTTCATATAAGGGGTGGCGTAAGCCACAAAACTTTGGGCTAGGCTTATAAATGCCTTAGGGCAGATAGCCTAGTATAAACCTATGAACCTATGAACCTATTACACTTTGTTGTTTTCTGGTTTGTATCCATGACCTAATCTATTAAGGAGACAGCTTAATGGGTTAAGGGCAAAACAAAAGAGCTGCGGTGACAAAGAGTCACCCTGGAATATCCCCCTTTTAATTTTTATCCCTGGAATAATAATTTGTCCTTTATCATGACTTAATTGCAAAGTGGTTTGCCACTGTTTCATGGTCGCTGTAATATAATCGATTAGTGTAGGGTGTAGCTTACACATTTTAAGCACTCTTTTATACATGAATGTGGGATACTGTCATTGCTTTTTTTGTAGTCTATCCATGCCATACTTAGATTTTCCCCCTTTTTACAGTTCTCCATTATGACTTTATTTAACATCAAATGATCCTTTGTTCCATATAACTTTCTTTTATTACCCTTTTGTTCTATTGACTTTCTATACCAAACCCTTCACTTCGCAAGCATTCCATAACTTCATTTCTAATGTTTTATTTCTACTTTACCAGTCTTCTGTTTTGCATTCTCTCTTAGTGATCTTATGTTTTTTTATTGTGAAATTTTCCATATCTGTTTGCCTTTGCTTGTATTTTTCTTTGAATATCTTTGGGGCTGCCTTTTTTGTGTTGATTAATTTGGGTTTCTCATTTGCATAAATATTGTACTATATCAGATCTCTCTTTCTGTCCCATGTCCATATTTCGTATTTATACCTTTTAAAAGTCTCTAGATTTTGTTATTTTTGTCTTTGCACTTCCTCGGTCATTTCTTTTTTTCAAACAGCCCAAATCGTTCTTGGTCTATATAATGCTTTTCATAAATGTGTTGCATTAATCAACACAAATTTTTATTTAAAGTTTCTGAAAATTTTTATTGTGGAAGTATTTTTCTTTCCTCTAATTTCTCTCTTAATCTTTTTGTATATCCTCTGTCCGGAAATTCTGGGCTTCTAACATAATAGTAACAATACCTAAGTTCTTTCATATCCTCAATAGTCCACTCTATCATCTGTCTGGTTCTTTTTTGCCTATCAGTTTTTTGTGATTTTTGTGGACTGCTGCTTCCTTCTACAACAAGGGAACCATGCTCCCTCTGGGCCTGGCCTAGCCCCATTGTAGGAATGTTTCCATGTTTCCATGTATTGAGGATTCTACACTGTCATTTTTCCAGTCCTGGCACTAGTTCACCTACCAGGATTGGAAATTTTTTTATCCTGTGTCCTGTGCATCCAGGTATCTTTTTTAGTTTTTAACCTATTTCTATCCATGATGTATGCTGTATAAAATACAGTCTATATATCAGTGTAGTCTTGGTAAGATTTTGTAAAAAACAGAGTCCACCTCGTGAAGGTACTCACAAAGACTTGAGGATGAATTAAATTCCAGCAATACTACTCTCCTTTGCTTGCTGACTTATCTCTCTATTCAGGTGGTATATGATATTTGTAATACTACATGTCCAGAAAATATCTATTCTGAAATTTCATTAGACATGAAGTAACAAATCATATATATTTCTCAAAAAAAAAAAATCTTTCTATCTGTAAAATATGCTACCACCAAATTACTATATATTGACCATGGCAATATGACTGAGCTAACTCCAGAAATGAACTACATTTAAGTTTCTAAACTTGGAATGGCTATCTTAGGTGTATTATGTAGTGGAATATCCAAGTATAATACTCTGAAAGACTTGTTAAGTACTATCAATGAGTGACTGAAATCCATCAACCCATGACAACTTTTTCTCATTTTTGCACATGGGGTCTGGGTATCGCTTCAACAGCGAAAATCATCAAGAGCCAATGTTGACACAATAGGGTGACAGAAATATTTCTTTATATAGATATGCATCAAAAACCACATTTCTCAGTGACAGAGTGACATTTATCAAGTTTCATTATACTTTGTTTCTGTTGAGGTGAGTACATATTTTCTTCCAGGTATGAACTACAATACATATCCAAAATATGGTTCCCTATTGAAATCGTGAAGGTCCACTTACCCGAATACGGAAACATCGACACGTATATGTCAAACTGCAAAAACACAGATTGTCCTGAAGCACAAAATCCGAAATGTCAAATCATCATGGTTGGCCCTTCTGCAGTATAGCTCCGTAAGGTAAGTGTGCGATAGTTACGTACCTTAGGGTTAGGGTGCGGGTTAAGGTAAGTGCATAGATAGTAATATATGTAAGGTTTAGTGTAGGGTTAGAAGTAGGGTTTTGGTTAGTGTATGTATGTGGTTTATTTATTTTGTTTGGGTAGGTAGTATGTAGTGCGCAGTGGGGTTGGCCGACTATAATGGTTGGAGATTTTGAATTTCGCATTTTAGGGCATTCGGTGTATTTGCGGTTCGGGTAATATGTGTTGATGATTCCATATTTGCTCACTAGGACTTTCACAGTTTTAATATAGACCCCCAAAATATATCTTTGATGAGCATTCATTACATAAGAAGTAAAATAAAATGTATACATTTGTCCAGAAAAGTGAAGTTTGGTGTCACTGGAATTATCTTTTCCCCTCCTACCAAACACAGACACATATGAAATGTCACACATTATATAAAATAAAGCTGTGTATTTGTCTTTATATCTAAAATCATCAACTAAGCACATTCCTTAATTGTGTGGAATGGCTTCCTGAAATATATTCTAGAAACTTTTACTTTCAGAGAGATGGTGCAGTACTGGTAGATGCCATGTTAGGTCTACATGGTCAATTGTTTGCTGTTTTTTTAATTACATGAATTACACACATATTCTTATGACATGGTGCAGTCGTTAATGTTGCATCTTCACAGCTCTGTTTCAATTCCTTGCTGAGCTGTCTTCTATGTGGAGTCTGCATGGTTTTTCCTGAGTTCCTAAGGGATTTTTCAGCATTTCCAGTTTCTACCACATCCAAAGTCATGCAAATAGCTTTTTGAGCCTTCTAAATTGCCTATTAGATGGTTATGAATTGCATGGGTCTATATTATAACAACGAATGATCAAATGATCGAACATTGTTATATCAAACTCTAAAGTTTGAATTCACAATACATCGAATAACCAGAACAACTTTTTTTTTCCCAGGGAAAAAAATTGCCCCCAAAAAAAAAAAAACAAAAAAAAAAAAATATTAAAACATTGCATAAAGTGGGGGGCTGTGCCCCCCACCCCCCTACTTAAATATACCAACTCCGAGATTGCACTACAGTGCCAAAAATGGCAAAGTGATGAAGCGGCCAAGCAACTTCTTTCCCAGGGAAAGAATTTGCTTATATGCCGCTTTGTCATTTTGCCTTTTCGATATTTCAAGTTCGACCAAGACGCATTCGACAAAATGCATCTTCGGTTATCTGACAGGAACCCAATTGCATATGAGTGTGTGTGTGTGTGTGTGTGTGTGTGTGTGTGTGTGTGTGTGTGTGTACGTGCAGCCTATGATGGCCCGGTATCCCATCCAGAATTGTTTTCTTTCTTTTTGCTTGTTGGGATAGACAATTGCTACTCCACAGCTATGAGAATGAAAAAGTGAGCATCAGTGAATAAATGAATGTGTTCTGGATGGCAAATTCAATAAATATGAGAAGCACATTTGGTGTGCTGTAATAACATCAGAATTAAAAAAATAATGACTTGTTTTTTAAGTAGGTGATTTTTAGTCATTTTTCTTTCCTAAGCTCCACCACTGACCCATAGTCTCTTTTTTCAGGTAACAGGCTTAGAGATGAGGAAGGAGGCTTTGTGTAGAAGTTACAGAGATTATTTAATTTCCCTTATGAAAGGAACGAGAACTTGGAAGGGGGAGAACTGCACTATTTCCAGGAAGTCAAGAGTGCAATAATGTCTTGTGCATTCCATCAAACTCCCAAGCATGAGACCACTGAGCATTTATACACAGTTCCTAGTACTGCTGTAATGTGCATATCGGGTCTTACATTCAGCATTCATTAAACAGTGTCTCTGTGATAGCAAAAATGACACGCTGAACTCAAAGAAGGAGATCCAGACTCAACTAACTATTCAATCCATTCTCTAACCAGCTCATTCAGAGACCATGCCTACTTCTGAAACTCAGGTCTCCTAGGTTACAGGGCTCCATTCCTCTACAACATGGAGCTGGCAGTGTTTTCTCTTGTTTTAAATGTTACAGCAGAAAACACATGTTTCTCACATGCAGAGTGACCTTCACATTCAAGGTTCTGTTTCTTCAGTTTAGAAGTACTAATTCTTGTAATATGTCATATAAGGTGAACATCCAAGTGCCTTCTGAAAATGTATAAGACAACCTAAATAAATACAGAGCTATTGATATCTGTATGCAGGATCAAACTAAGGTCAGAATGGGCATTGGAACTTGACAAACTGGAATATTCTCTCAGCAATGAGATTGTATCAATTATGATCAAGTTAATATATATAAAAGCTACCAAACAGGAATGCATAGCATTGTTGTGTGACTGGGCTTAAAAGATTCCATATTTCTAAAAGAAAAAATCGATTTTCACCATTTCAAATGTTGCATAAAAACAATGTTTTTTTTTTCATTAAAATTACATATGCATCAGCTTGTTTGACTTTGAAACTAGAAGCTAAACAAATATTATAGGCCTCTCATCATAATTTCTGAAAATGTAATGAGAATATGTTAGAGTGTTTTGGATACATCCCTTCATATACAGATGTGAAGGCTAGCCTAAAGTAATGATTAGTAGTGTAGCCTTGTTTAATAGTAAGGTCTAAAAAGCAAAATATAATGAATGGAGAATGACGAAGGAATCACTAAGCTGTTATGATCAGTCATGCACCTTCATGAACAAAAAGAATTAAGCAAAAGCAGGCATATTCTTTATTGCTAGAAATGTCACAATATCCTGTTTAGCAGCATCAATTAAATTCAATTCAATAAATAAAAACAGGAACAGCTACAATCTAAAGAGTTATGCAACACGACTGATATTGTAAAGCAATTGGTTAAAGTTAAACATTAAAATATTTGCAGATGGAAATACATATAATACAAGAAAATGAGACAAGATGTTGGAGATACAAGATAGTCCTTTTGTAGAAAAACTAAATTTAAATACTGTAAGACAAATGAAACAGGTAAGCAGATAGCTCATTTGTTTCAGAATAATGCAATAAAAATGTAGTTACTAACATAGTTTAACAAACAAGGACAGGCTATGTTGGAACCAGTGAAGGATTTAAAAAAATATTCATTGTTACTATACAAGATCACAAATTCACAAATAACATTTAGTGGCTGAATGTCTCTCCCTCAAAAAAAAACTTTTTAAAATTCACTTAAAAGGTTACTTTATGCACCTTAAGCTGTATCTAAGGTAGATTGAATCAATTTAAAACACTGCCACATGGCCTCACTATGCTCTATCTGACATTTATTGATTTAGTACAGCTTTCGTTGTTTAGTATACCAGACGGTAATAAAATACTTAGTCTCAAATCACAACTGGAACTAGTGTGATTAAAAAAAAGATAAAGACCCTTTTCGCATTAACACTACTCATCTTGAATTATTTCTTAATAGTAACTGTACTATATAAAATTTTCAGTCACTAGCTAAATATTTTTGGCTACTGTTTATTTGGTGTCTATATTAAATTCTCGAAAGCTGACAATGTCGAATCTGACATTGTCGACATGAGAATAGCGAAACTGCAGAACATCGAACAAGTAAACGGAAATCTCCATAAGGGGAGATTTTTATTTACTTCAATGTGGTGTGGTCTCGGAGTTGTTATATTTAAGTAGCGGGGGGTGTGGGGGTGCAGGGGGGCTTGCCCCCTGCCTACACCGTTTATTTTTTTTTGTTGTGTTTTTATTTTTTTTTGTGAACATTCGATGTTTTAACAGATCGATCACTAAAGGTCAACCTTTAGTGATTCGAGCTGTTAAATATTCAATGTTCTAATATAGACCCTGTTTGTTCAGTGTAGTATTGGTTTGCACCTGCTAAATAAATCTGAAAAGTCTATAAAGAAATTATCTTCAGTTATTTATTACAGTTAGGAGCACCAAACAACTAACATATCTTCTACTGCTTTTCTGGATTTAGATGTCTACAAAGTATTCTACAGAGAATTTGAGATTGTCAAAAAAAGGCAGCAATGCACACGTTGTGCTAATGTGAAAACGTTATGCCTAGCATATGTTAACAGAGGGAGTTTAAACCAAATTGTAGAGTGCACTGTACCTGTCTACAACCAAGTGGTAAAATGCACTCTACAAAAGTACATAGGGAAGAGCACAAAGCATGCTGCCAACATACTTCAGTATAGTATGCTATAAACAACAGTATACTATAGCATAAAATATTATGGTGTAGCATTAAAGAAAAGTAAGTCTATTCAGGAATAGGAAAAATCATAGACTAATATAGACAAGAAAGAATATGATTTATTTAGACATAACTTCATGTAATACCCAAACTAAACTAAAAATTCATATCAGTTTGTGCAAATTGTTTGGTAAGAAACTTTGAAAAGTATAATAAAGTATAAAAGTTGCTCACTAACATGTTAGTAACTGTCTTGCATGCAGTAACAAATACCCACCAAAAAGGTAGAGATAGGATGAAGCAGAGCTTAGCAGTAAAGTACAACTCAAATGAGACTAGATGTTACTCATAGTGCACAATATATGTCTGCCAAAGAGGCACACATGAAGGATGTATGGCACCGTGCACACACTGCTCCAAATGGATTATACATATAAGATATTGTATCCCATTGTAGTGTACAGCACAACATGTCTGCCAAAGAGGCACACATGAAGGATGTATGGCACTGCACACACAGTGTTCCAAATGGATTATACATATGAGATATTGTATCCCACTGCAGTGTACAACACAACATGTCTGCCAAAGAGGCACACATGAAGGATGTATGGCACTGCACACACAGTGTTCCAAATGGATTATACATATGAGATATTGTATCCCACTGCAGTGTACAACACAACATGTCTGCCAAAGAGGCACACATTAAGGATGTATGGCACTGCATACACAGTGTGCCAAATGGATTATACTTATGAGACATTATATCCCATTGTAGTGCACAATGAAGTATACTATGTATGGCCAGGAGGGTAAGTGAAGAAAAATACAACAAAATGCAGACAGGAAAAGAATATTTGGGGTAGATTATAATGTTGTGTGGACACATACTGTACCAAATAATATGCTGTAAAGACACACACATCCACACACAGACACAGCCCCAAAAGCACATGTTCATTTTAAATAATGCATGCAATGTTTGGCCAGCAAATATGAATGTAGCCAGGCAGTGAAAGATATGTGCATTAAGTGCAATCAGGGTGTTGTTTATATTATCACAGAATCGTAGAATGTACAGGACAAGTGGGCCATGTGGCCGTTTACACCTTATCAGTACTCACCCTTAGACCTTATCTCCTTTTTCATGAAGTGATAAGCCAGTCTTTTTAGAGCGGTGAATTTATCAATACTCATCCAGTTATCTAATTCCTTCTTTAAGGAAGATGGTGTGTCACATTAATTGATCTGGAGAGGGTGTCTGTTCCAGGGACAGTGTAGCTGCTGCGTTAAGTGCTTATATAACTACATTGCTGAAACAGTACCGTTACTAATACAGCATGCTAGTCCAATTCATTGTACATGTAACAAAGAAAATGAAACTGCTCACAAGGCATGTTAAGAATCCTATGTTCCCATGCCACATAATCATGTACACTGCAAAATGTCAGGAGCAATGTGTAGCAGAAATGCACCATGGAAGGGTGTGCATGCTACAGCTGAAGGTTCACATCTGACTGTCCACAGCAGTAGCAGCAGCAGTACAACACATGCTGTGCAGTGCACAGATGTAGATGCATTGTATCCAAGACTATGGTGTTTACAGCACATGCTAAACTGAAACACAATTTGTTAGCAGCATATGGGATGGAAGTATCACATAACAAAGACCAGGAATACAATGACTGGCATACATAGAAAGAGGACTAAGGCTTCAGAAGTAAGGATCAAATGAAGAAGACATGACATAGATCAAGTAGGTGGTACACATGTAAGGGAAGTGGTATGTAGCAGTTGGCTCACAGTTGTGTAGGGGAACTAAATTATTTTTTGGTCTTAATAAAGATGCAACAAAGACATTGCAGTAAGTGGTTAGGAAAAGTTGTTGAGGGTAGTTTCAGCTAGAAACTATTACATGGGTGTACATGAAGACAGTAAGCTAGACATAGCCAATAATGATGTTTTAGTATACAGAGTCAAAGGGATGGTGAAGCCGTTGCCATTTCTCCCTATTCTACTCTCATGTCTTTTTTCAGTCATGCATTTATTGCTCAAGATATCTCATAGTCTCACTGTTTCTCTGTCAGCTGTCTGCATCCACAACAAAGCATAGGGCATTCATTGGTTACAAGCCACAGAAAAAAACAATGTCTCAATTACATTGTCTCAACTGCCTGTTGCAAAGTGCTTTGTAACCCCAGGAGAGATGTCTTCCTATGCAATTATGCACGCACAGATTTAAGTATTGTGTAGAATATCAAATATAGATAAGCTTTCAGTTCTCTTCTAAAATGTACTAATACAATCTTTAAATTATAACTTGAATGACAAAAATGTTACAGTAAGCCTGCCTACAAGTTAACTCCCCTATTTATTTAATAAAGATATATTTTGTTACAATACCTAGTGAGTAAAATAAACAAGGAAGTTTTATAACAAGTTGTATATAGCAAAAGTTATAAATAAAGGGATTGTGTATAAATCTAAGGATGACATTGCCCCCATTTACTTAGTCCTCATTAGGCCAATCATTGAGTATAATGCCCCCTTTGGCATGTATCTGTCAAGACACATACAACAACTGGAATGCCTACTGACAAACCTTACTAAAAGGATACAAGGCCTAAACAATATGTCCTATATGGACCATCTCAAAGCCTTGTCACCATACTCGGTATCCTACTGACGGCTAACAGGCGACCTACCTGTGTCTGGTATATAAGGCATCTTTCAGCCCAGTACTCCAATACTGATGGATTAACTGCACATCAGCAAGTCAAATGGCATCATAAATACTTGGTCTAGGGATCTAAACCTCTTTCGCAACATCAGAATAGTTTGGAAGGACAAGTATATTTATTTATTTTATTTTTTTATTTTATTTTACATTTGTTGACCGGGATAGTCCAACTAGATACATGTCCATTTTCAGCGGAGGCCCGGGGAGTAAAGCTCCAAAGGTAGTTACAAAAGAAAACATACATAGTACAACTTAAGAACAGCAATGTACTGTAGAGACAAGTAAGTTAAACAATCACACAAACCTGTGAAACAGTCTAAGACTTTACAACACAAGTTTATTGCAGGTGAAATAGTCTTGTATATGTTGAAGAGGATACAGCTGTTCTGGAACAGACTCCACATCCATGCTTATTCCTGTCCATATTCAAGAGCAACTTGGATCTATGGATGGAAAGCAAACAAATGACCACAGGTCTGCCCCCTGTACTACTAATGGACAGAAGCAGCTCTGAAATGCATTATCCCATGCATGGGTCCTCTCATATTATTTATAAAATGATCCCAGTTATTCTCACTAGGGGTAATATATAATTACCACCATGAGATGGATAAAAATCAGTCTAACACCAAATGGGATTAGTTAATTCAAGCACCAAAAGGGAAATTGGCTAGGCTTAAAATGGCCTGCAAATGCAGCTAGCCTAGAACTTAACCAACCACAATGTGCACAAAAGAGCACCATGGACAACATAGCAGTTATTCCTTCAATCTGCACTTCTAATGATAAATGATGAATTGGCACAGAACAATTATAAAAAAAATGTTGAGAACTTTCATCCCAATCGATAAATAGGGATTTCCTCAGAACAAGTAGAAGCCCTGGTGTATGCCATCTTATACATGCCAATCAATTATACCAAAGAGTTATGTAAACCAGAGTTAAGTCCTCTGTAAAAGTAAAAGGTTGACAGTAAACAATCTTAAAGTGTTATTTCTTCTTCTTACAATATAAAAAAAACTTGTGCAGATATAAGTAAAAGCTCATTGTTAAGTACCATCAAGTCTTCTAACTACCCTTTTATGAGTTCATAATTTTTGCCTAAGTATTTCATTTATAAAAGAACATTATTAATAAAATTCATGCTAAAAATAAAAAAATAATAATTTATATACCAACTGCTTAAAAAAACTAAAACATTAGTACATAAATATAAATATAATTACTGTTTAGCAGACCCTACCTTTGAAACAGGAACAACGGAAATATTGTCATTTAATCTAGTGGGGTTAAATGCATTAAGTTTAAGCTGCCACAGTAGTTCCTTGTGCTCAAGGCTATTTTCTCATGCCCCCCCCCACTTCTCTACAGAAACTGTCTCCAAAATACAAAATTAAAACCTTTTAAATGCTTTACAATCTATAGAATGTTTATGTAAGGAGTTCACATTTTTATATTGTAATTGTGTTTGTAAATTTTCTTATGTAAAAACATCTCGGTATTCCAGCATAATAACATGAACAGGAAGAACAAATTGCCAGATGAACTACACCCCTACTGTGGCAGTTTCCTAGCTTAGGTGTAATAACTAATACTTCATTATTGCCTATAATGTGTTTGTTACCTGCAAAAATATAACAATATTGTCTACAGAAACCACACCGGTGAGTCCAAGTGCTCTCTCCTCCTGGCAATGTATTTTTGCTTGGGAAGAAAGTACTCAACAATTTTTATAATTGCTCTATCTCAATTTACTATTTATAATTAAAAGTGCAGGTTGTGGGAATAACCTATGTGTTATCTGTGGTATTCATTTGTGCAGGGTGTGGTTGTTTAATTGTAAAAGTCCTGCACAACCATCATATTTTGGTTATTAGCTTAGAACTTACCTTTGAACCTATGAATGTATAAATCTGAGACAATGCTAGTAATTTACAATCCATAAAACTGAAACTTTATGAAAACAACCAAAAACATACTTGAGAGCAGTCTAGTGCATACATTAATATAACACAATATTTGGGTTATGGAAAATATGTGGTTTTCCATTCAGCATCATTTATTCTTTCTCGGTTATCTTTTTTTATTACTTATCCTGTCAGTGATAGGATCCTCAATAATCCCATTTCCCCACCTCTAGGCTCCAGAATAATCCCATTTCCCCACCTATTGTCACTAAAGGGCAACAGCAGAGCTGCATTACCTTAAATTCTGGCTGCCATTCCCTGTGGGAGTGGGGTGCCTAGGACATCTTTGCTTTGTTTCTATGCCATCCCTCTGTTAGCCACCAGGCATGATGCATCATGTTACTAAATTATGACTGAACTTGTGCAGACCTCTGATGCTTAGCTGTAGTTTGCAACTATATCTTTCCTATATCTTGTGTTCTGCTCACTTAGATCCCATAGAGACCAATCAGTCTTTCAGTTGTCCCACTCTGTCTTCTATTCAGGCATAGTGGGTGCAAGAGTTTGCTGCCAGAAGGCCATTATCCTGATGGCTGAGGGACTGTTATGTCCTAACTCCCTTTTCTGTGGTAGGATAACAACACATGCTGCTGAATCATGTCTTATAGTACTGGTACCGGGTATATACTCCCACATGCCTGGCTGAGATCTCTGTGATAGGACCAGAATACTTGCCTGTCAACCCACTTCTACAAAGACTTATTGTCCTCCAAAATGTAATGTCCAGCCCTGAGGCAATGCTGCAGCTCTCCCCTTGGATGTGGACATTGATTCTAGCTGATCACAACCCTCCCACCCTGGCTGAATTTTCCATTGATCAGGCACATTGAGCTCATTTTGCCTGGGACATAATCACAGCCCTATTCCTGTGCACCACAGAGCCAGCTGGACCAACTAAATCTTAACAGTAACAACAAAAGTCTGAGCCATTATATGAAAAAATGGGTTTCCTTTGGAATCTTGAAATACTGAAATGTTGAATTTCAGTATTTTGAGACCAAATTGTCAAATCTGCAGTTGTACGAAACTGCAGAATATCGTACCCAGAAATGTCAAACCCGCAATACTGATGGCACATTAGGTAATTATGTTTTTTTAATTATTTTGGTAAGGGTTTGTGTATATGTGAGTGTGTTGAGGAGTGGTAGGTGTGGGTTAGGGTAGGTAGGTAGGTAAGAATGTGAGTGTGTCAGTGTTGAGAGTGGTGGTGTTTGTATGTATGTGATGTGTGTTTGTGCAAGGGGGGTGTAGAATTTGTGGTGGTGGGTTTTCTGTCTTTTGCTGTTTAGTGCGGCCTCAGAGTTAATATATATATATATATATATATATATATATATATATATATATATATATATATATATATATATATATATATATATGTAGCGGGGGTGTGGGGGGCTTGCCCCACACCTGGGGGTGCAGGAGGCTTTCCCCCTGCTTATAGGAAGGGTAGGTGTGTGTGTTTGTTTTGTTGTGTTTGTGTGTGTTGTTTTGCTTTTTTTTGTAGTGTCAGGAGATAGGTGTATTTGTGTTTGTATGTGTGGTGTAGTGTTTTGTTTACGTTCGTGGTTTTAAATTTCACGGTTTTGGTTTTCTGGTTTGTGAGATGTTGGCTTTATAGTCTCGAGATACTGAAATTCGATATTTCAGTATTTTGAGATTATAAAGTGAATCTGAAAAAATATATGATTCTATCCATTTATGAGTGAAATAACTCAAAACATTACTAGATTTGCCCTCTCCAACTCCACCAACGCTATCACCAAATACATGTTTTCGCAAGTTATTTGTTTTAAATTTGTTGCACCCTTGAGATGAAGCACTAAGTGGCATAAAATAAGAGAAAGCATTATCATTAAAAGCTATAGAAGTGGCTGATTCACTGAGATGTGCTTTATATCTGATGTAATAAGACTGTGTAGGATAAGCAGACTGACTTCTCGTGTCATAAAAGATTTTTGTGTTTCTGTGATATGCTTGTTGTATATTGTCTGTTGCTTAATTTGAGTAACACTGCTTCCATGAGGCAACCTATAAAGCATGATTTAGGTGTTTCCCCATTTTTGCAGCATTTTTTTAGGAATTTGTCTCCTTGGCTCTTTCATTACAATTATCAGACTGGCCATCTTGTTTTTAAGATTTTGGTTCAGGAAAAGCATAGGTAGTAAAGCATTGTAGTTCCTTCTTGTATACCTCCCTTTAGGGTCAGAATCCTTTTACATCTGTGGGGATTCAGAGTTGTTTACCATGCAGCGTCAAGCACAACTCAGACAGCAACTGAGGCAGGAACACCAGGGAGCATTATACCTCTGGATGACAGACAGGCAGAGAGATACAGAGAATGGGGGAGTAGTTTATGTAGCTTACTAATTGCTAAGTAATTTACTGAACATAAAACAATGTAATATATGTACTTTCTAATGCTGAAAAAATGGCTCATTAGTCTGTGTGCTTAAAAGGGCAGCTACGGCGGTGCAGCGGTTGGCGTTGTTGCCTCACAGCAAGAGGTTCTCCAGTTCGATCTTCGGCTGGGGTGCCTTCTGTGTGGACTCTGCATGTCCTCTCTGTGGTCGCATGGGTTTCCTCTGGGTGCTCCGGTTTCCTCCCATATCCCAAAGACATGCTGTAGGTGGATTGGACACTCTAAATTGGCCCTAGGTGTGAGTGTGTGCATGTGTGTGCCTTCAGTGGAAGGTTGGGCGCCAGGCTGGCAACTTGACACTGTAAAACTCCACTGCCAATCATGAGCGGACAAGTGATCCACTGTGGCGACCCTAACCGGGAAAAGCCGGAAGAAGAAGAAGTCTGTGTGCTTAAAAGAAGTTAAAGAACACAAATCTATGATTGTTGTTGGAAAATACTAACACCCTGTGCAAAGATTCTGAAGGTATGCAATAATTCTAGCAGTCAGCACTCTATGTAGAGATTCTGAAAGTAAGCAGTAATTCTGGCTATTACCACTGTAAGTGAATGGTAAGAAACTTGTATATAGAGTTAATTGTGTGAAGAGAAACCCTAGCCAAAAAAAAAAAAAAGACTGAATCATGTCAGTATGACAATCTCTTCAGGTCATTCAGTCTGTGCAAAATTAAAAAGTATGTTAATAACAACTAATGATGTTACAGGGACATTAGCACTACATAAAGCATTGTGATGAGATAAAAATGTACATTCTATCGGTTTCTGACAGTAGCAGTTCTTTAAAGAACTCTTCTCATCCGCCAACAAAAACAGCATTAAACAAGACTCAAACATTCTCTACTACATGGGAAAGCCACCTGCAATATTTACATTACAAAAACACTTTTGCTACTTTATACCACTGACTGCCATACTGACTGCTTACAGTGCATGACTGGTCTCAGTAAAAGGAGAAGCTTACAGTGACAGCATTGGTAGGCAGCACATCAGGAAGATGTACACTGTTTCCCAGATGAACAGCCTAGAGGGTATATGTTGATTCCATGCCAACATGTCAGTGGCAGGAAGATGTGCTCAGTGCATACCGTAAGGTAATAATGAATGCTACTGAGGTTGCTGCTGTAAAGATAATGGAGCAGCAGGTTGCCTCTCACCCATACACTGTGTGCAAAGACAAATTCCTCTCCTTCAGGTAACAGACACATAATAAATGCGAGGGCAGCATAGGATAATGAGCCAGATAGTACAGTGCAAATCCTAAAACCCACATTTTATTTCCACCATCCACACATATAACTGTATTATCCATGGTCACTCACTCTTGAACATGAAGAAATCATGTTGGTGCAGAGGTACGGGTCTCTGACTGTCATGCTAGAAACCTGGGTTCAGTTAGCAGACCTGGGTCCCGAGAAGTCAGCTTGGGGGAGGATGAGTTGCATTCTGATAGCTTCACTATTCCATGAGGAAGTGAGGCATCTTCTTGCAGTACTACAAGGCATGGTACAGGTAGTGTCTTCATCTTTAGTTAAAATATGAGGAAATACACCAACAATTCATCTGTTAGCATTCATGCACATTGACATCACTGCAGACTCGGTATGAGATGGGAAAAAGGATAGGATATAAAAAAAAAATCACCTGAGGATGTTGGCTTGCATTGGCCTGTTTCTTTCTCTATGTATTAGTATGGTTTCAGACAATACATAAAAAAAAAAAAACAAATGGGTCACAGGAGTAGACAGCTTGATCATCTACATGGAAAGGGAAAAAAACAGTCCTAGTGCTGTTTGCTGCTGCATATGTATATACTGTTTCTTCCAAACAGCAGTCAGAGATGGATTAATGTTGACAGTATACACGTCTTTGTCCATTATCTTCTGTTGCATGTATTTTGGATATACACAGTGTGCATGGGTGAGGCTGCACAGTTGTTGGTTACTGTTTTATTTATGTAGTTTCCCCCATTTGTGTATGTGGCTTGGTGCATGCATGTGTGTGTGTGTGTGTGTGTGTGTGTGTGTGTGTGTGTGTGTGCATTTAAGTGAGATGCATCTTACTGTCAGCAGTAAAAGTAAACAAGTTTCTATAGACATCTATGGAATGCCTGGTGATGACATTGTGCAGATTCATAATGTGCCATTTATCACTCTACCCTTTGTAGGCTTCTTGCTGCACAGTGACATAGAATGTGCCATAAGCAAGTGATATGATGTTGGATGCACAGCATTAATGATGGCTCTTGCAGAAGACTTCAAGGTGCACATTTCACATTATTCCACCAAATTCCTTCAAATGATCTCTCAAGCTTTTTTGTTTATGCTGTTCTAACTGCATAAGTTACCAGCATAACAACAATAAACAGGGAATGTGTGGGGCTATGGAAAAGAACAATACTGGCAATGATATAATTATCATCTTTGTTACACCACCTTATCGTTTAATGAAAAATTCAGTATGCCCTGGCCTATACATGTTGGTGAATGTTTCATGCATAGAGAAACAGCTAATGTCATAATCCCTTATACTGCCTACCTTAGTAGTTATTTTCCCAGCTGTGGAATACTACAATATGTTACCTAGTTCAACTGTAGACACTATCCCCAGGATTTAGTAAAATCTGTGTAGGCACAGTGTAGAGCCTACATTGAATGTAACCATGTCTGTGTACACAGTTCCCTCTTGGCAGTTCACCATACATATTAATGATGGTACATTGCTGAGGGAGAGCCAAGGAACATGGTTATTGAATCAGTGCAGGGAGTGGTGTAGTGATAACTGTGTCCGCAGAGTAGTAAGGGACTCCCTGCACTGTGGTAGTGTGTTATTATTATTGATTTTTTTTAAAAGCATGTTTGCATGGCGCGGCATGTAGTGCAGCAATGCTAAGCGGTGCCCATAGATAAGACAGCAAACATCTGCCAGACATCTAGAAATAGAAACCGGATGTCATTAATTATTTATTTAAAGGTGATGTTTAAGCATATTTAAGCATGTTTGCGTGACATGGCATAGAACTCAGCACTACTTATAGGTAGTTCATGTATGTGAAGGTATAGTGGATTTCTTAATATCCATGTAGCTAAATGGGTAGAGTGATGACTGCATATGCAGTAGGTCCAGGGTTTGAATACATGGAAGGGAAATTGGTATTTAGTTGTAATATACAAATTTTGCAGACTAATTTAATATACGACTCTACTGCGCTCTGCTAAGCCCTGCTGAGACCTGCTAAATGCTACATAAACATGATAATGGCTGCCAATGTTTATCTGCTGCTCAGCTCTGCTTAGCTGGTTTGTGCACTGCTAAGCTCCACTAAGACTCTGGTTCTGCGAGTTTTTGCACTTCTTAGCTCAGCTGTGCTAGTTTGCATGGTGCTAGGTGACACAGTACTTTTTTTGAATGATGTGTAAAGTGGGCCCAATAGGCAGGAATACAGCAGAATCCATTGGAGTTCTGTCTCTGTAGGGTACTATGGCTGGTGTTGGTGAAGGTGTGTGCTTTCGCGTGCAGCGTTGGGGCATTCTGAAGTCCAGGGTCATGGTGGAACTCCTAGTTAAGAACCATGAAGACTGGCTGCTGCAGGGAGGTTTCCAGGGCTCAGAGAGTAAGGTAGAGGCCTGGGACCAGCTGATTAAAGAACTTACCAGTGTGACTGGTATCCCCTGCATAGGTGAGAAGTGTCGTCACCACCATGATGACCTGAAAATGAAGAAAGGGGGAACTCTTGGACACCTGGGTCCAAGAAGCTCAGGCAGGGAATGCCCCACAAATATGTAAGTAATTTTACCTCTGTTCCACCAATATCTATTCTGAATGTCTGCAAAATTGGTATGCATAATGGTGTGCTTCACTCCCAACAGTTGCAGAAGAGAGAGTGCTCAATGTTGAGTCGCATGCCGGGCACCTGGCCAGGTTGCACTATGAGTGTGGTGAGTACGGATGTATTATGCTAACTGTAGTGAAATAAGCAAGAATGGGTAAAGCATTAACTGCATGAAAGTGCATACAATAAAATCTGTAGTGCACTAAATAAGGAATTAAAGCTGTATTGCAAGAAATGAATAATGCCAATTGTTGTGCAATAAAAATATGAAACAATACCAATAACTGCATTAAAGTATATACAATAAAGTCTGTAGTGTAATAAATGTAGAATTAGAGCTGTATTGCAAGAAATAAATAATGCCAACTATTCTGCAATAAAACATGAAACAATACCAACCACCACCAAGGAAATTGGTGTACATCAGGATTGTGTTGATGTAACCATTGCAGTAGAGCTGTATGCATTCAGGCTGTAAGGTAAGGTGCTGCAGTCAAGTATAACACTGTAATAGCTGTAGAATGCAAACGTAATGGCTGCCAATCATTTTGTTTAACTCATATAGTGCAGTTCAAGGCTGTCTCTAGGCAAATATTGTTCACATAATGCTCTATCATCCAGGGTCTATATCATATGAGCGAATCACACAAATTACGAACGCTCATAATATCGAACATACCGGATCTTGAAGTGCTTTTTCTGAGATTGCGGTACAGTGAAGAATGAGATATTTGCCCTTTCCTCACTGTAGTGCGATCTCAGAGTTGGAATATATAGTTAGCGGGGGGTGTGGGGGGCACAGCCCCCCGCAATAGGAATTCAAGGTCTGGTGTGTTTGATATTATGAGCGTTTGCAATTTGTGTGATTTGCTCATATGATATAGACCTGTCATCCACACACGTCAGATAATCAAGTATATGGGTGATGTAGCCCACTCCATGAACTAATATTGTTTGTTGACGTCACAGATATTTCAACCCACTAACAATAAATTGTGTACACCTACATTGTTTATACTGATATATAGCACACCTACTTTATGCATTATGCTTGTATTTCATGAATGTGTGTTCTACTGTCACTGCAGTCTAATATAATACTATAGTAGTACTGCCAGGTCATATTTTGGTTCCAGGTAAGCTCTAGGCAAATATCACTCAATTAATAATCAGCAGTGACTCAGCAGCTCTGTTTGTTAAATGCTCTGTATATAGTATATTTTGCATCACACAGACCAGGGTTCGAATCCAGTGCTATGTAGCACTACATATTACAGTAGCAGTCACGTAATGCTCACATATTCTCACTCCACAGGAATTATAGGTAAATGGGTGTGGTAGCCCATGTTATGGGTAGATAATTGTTTGTTTAGATTTCCCAGTCTGTTAAAATCATTAGCAGGAATGTGAAAAATCAGCAATATGCAGTCAGAAATAATACGTGTAATCCTGGTATGGCTGTATACCTGGAGTGACTGTTAAAAGTTGCTGCAGTCAATTAATACATTCCATGCAGATATCCCCTGCAGTCATTGCTATTGGGCTTTATTCCCATGCCTACCAACCAAGGCACGACTGCTGTTTAGTGTCTATACTATACACATGCATGTCTCTCAAGTGTCATGATTTCACATTATGCAATTCATAGTGCATAATCCACCTGTTACAGGAATGCCATGGCAATGAGTACATAGATTGCAAAGTATCACCATTTCAGCTCACAGAACACCTTGGTAGTTATATAGGTCCACCTGATGTGCAAGTGTTCTGTGTGGGTGTGTACCCGAAGTTATTACCATTTAGCCCATAGTGTCCCATGCATATAGATTGAGAGGTATGTATGTACTACATAAGCTACAGGAGACTTGTACAAATAAAGAAAATACAGACCCATAGAGTAGGTAGTAGTACTGTTGTCAAGGAAGTAAGCAGCAATGTTACTAACAGACTGATTTTGTCTCTCTCCCCTCCCCTTATCTTCATTTATTACTGTTATTCATTAGTTATGGTTTACTATTAACATATGTTGTTACATTAACTGTTTTTTGGGGCATGTGTTTTGTTATTGTTATGTATTATAATGGATGCATATTAACATATCTTGTTAAATTGCCTATTCTTTTGGCCTTATGCTGTAACTGTTACTGGAATGCTGTTTTACTGACTGTTCTGTTATTTATTGTTGTGTTTCACATAATATGCATTGATATGTAATTGTGTTATTTCCAATGTTCTGCCATGCTGTTATTACTAACAATGTTTTGTTAATAATATACTTATTGCTATACCACCATTACCACAGCACACTGAGGTAGGCCGGTTCCTGGTGATCCACCTACTTTGCCTCAACTGGCCATGGCACCAGCTCCTAGCACTTCTGGGGCACAGGCTGGTGGTGCCCCCTCTGCTACCTCTGCACCACCTGTGG
Source organism: Protopterus annectens (assembly GCF_019279795.1). Taxonomy (NCBI): domain Eukaryota; kingdom Metazoa; phylum Chordata; order Ceratodontiformes; family Protopteridae; genus Protopterus; species Protopterus annectens. The sequence continues at coordinate 151,430,746 of NC_056732.1, forward strand.
CATCAGGTGGAAACACCTCAGGGGACAAGGCCCAGCCTCCCCTTTGGAGTGGTGATGGAGGGGCTGCAGTCACCCAGGATCAACTGCCGGTCATGGTGCTCAGGATTGTTCACTGGTGCTATGACTGCTGCCTGAGCCAAATTAACAGCATGCTGGCTGATCTGGTGGGCAGGCTTGCCCTGGTGTCCAGCCTCCAGCACAGCCACCCTCGGGGCAGTGAAGCAGCAGTGTTGACTGTCCTACTGTCCTATGGATGGGGATGCAAGTCATGATGCTGCTGTCTGGAGACATGTGTGACTTGGATTCCACCACACCCTCCCCATCCAAAGTGTTTGCCTCCCTCATGTGTCACACACTGCCCCCTGTCTGCTGTCTTGTCTGTCTGCTAATGCATCCTCACCTACCCAGTTTACCTCCCCACATGTACCTATGTCCCTTCCCCTACATTCCACTCTCACCTTAAAAAAAAAAGGCACCTGTCCCAAAAACAAAAATATCGTCCCATACATAGCTGTCCATGTCACACACTTGTCCACTAGAAACCACCAATCTGGTCTAAATGGCTTGACACCAGAGTTATGTTGTCCTCACCCCTCTCTCTGGGGTTTCAGAGTCCAAATTAATTTACAAAATGCACAGCTGTTGCTGTACAATATATTGATAGCTATGGTTCTTTCCTACACCCTTCCTGCACATCCCTAATTGCCTTTCACTATACTTTTCCCCCTGCTTGCCCCCTTTGCACCACTTTCCTATCACCCACTTTTTCTTTTCTTTCTTTTTTTTTTTTTGTGTGGATTTCCACGGAGCTAAACGAAGCGGCAAGTTTTTGTGCGATACGCCACTTCGCTTAGCTAAGCTTAAATGAGCTTTAATGATTAAATGTATTTATGACATTGTTGGACATATGTACAAAAGAAACACCTCTGCCAAGTTTCAAACCTAGGCCCTCTCACCTACAGCCCATTGCATTAATCCATCATGCCACAGAGATCTGACTTAAAACACGTTTCCAGCAAAACATACTGATTGCCACTTACAGTCATTAGGCATGCAACTGAAATAAAAACTAATGGGAAAATGGGAATGTAACTTAGACTCTAGTGCAATAATACACCAGTAGACAGCCAAAGACATAATAATGGATGTAAGTGAGGCCTGTGATAGCAGCTATAGGTGCCCTTTTGTCAGCAAATTCTGGAAAGACACCTGCTAAGGCAGCAAAGGAAAAGTACATGTACAACTGGGACTCTGGTGTAGACATACAGCCATATAAAGCCATGCATGTACTGATGGATGTAGAAATGTTTGCTACAGCCTGTATATGTGCACATATATCTTGCAAATACACATGCTTTTGCAGTGATTCAGTAGTGCAGTCTATCAAATGCCTTGCATGCAGTGCATTTTGCCACACACAGTCCTGGGTTCACATCCAGTTTTGTGTTGCAGTTCAATTACATTATTGTGAAGACAGGAAGTAGTGACTGAGTCATGCAATCCTAATCTGCACAGGTTACTGCTAGTTAATGAACTGCTACCCAGTTTTGCAAGTCAGAGGCCTGCAGGTAGGGACACACTGCACATATCCGTATAACCTAACTATATGTTGCCTACTACTCTGTTATTGACACAGTTGCATAACAGATGTATCTTTATCACAAGCCTCAAATGGACTGTACAGGATACCCTTACCCTAGCTCTGCCATAATGACAGGGGTGCCACAGTTGTCACAGTTACATGTATAGTTTGCTGTCCTCAAAAATGTCCATAGTCCCCTTATGTGCACTAGGCTGCAGCTGCTGCAGCCTGTAGCATACACAACTGCATGTAAAGTTAGCTGCTGCAGACCTTCCATACCCAAACCTCCTTGAACAAGGGCTCCAGACACAGCCATATCTAATGGGGGCTAAGGCCACAGATAAGGACATGTGTAACAGTTTGCCCCTACAAAGATAATAGATTTCTAGACTAACAGCTATTGCATTAGCATGCATATTCTGATGGGTATGAAGTCTGACACTTAAGTGTGTCTCTTACCTTACTGACCCCAATCCATAATGTTTGCCAGTGAACTGCCAGATGACCACAAAGTCATGGGACACTGACCACACATATGAGACGAAACTGTGGACATACTCCATAAAACTCAACAGTTGACAGTTATGGTACTTACCCTCTACGATGCTATACTCACCACACCTCAGTAATGTCCATCTTTACAACTAAGAAAGGGGCCCAGATCTACCTGAAGGCCTTATATATTGCACTGCGGTGGCATGTCACTGGCCATTGATAGTGCAAATCAGATGTTTTGGCTGCAATTAGGACTTCTAAGCCACAGACTGGTGCAGAGGCCATTACCTGCTAATGAGTAGTACCTTAAAAAGGCAAGCAGCTGCTTATGGGGAACAGGTCTGTATGACACTTACCTCACACATAGAGCATATTTCCAAAAGATTACCAGAAGCAAAGTTCAAAAAAGGAGAATTGCACTCCACCAGGTTTGTAATTGATTTCTCCATATAACAGGATGCAGATGGGGGATGGAGGTATGGGGAATAGAGATTACAGCAGTAAGTCTGTCTTAGATCTATGGTAATGACATATCAGTGATACTCTGATGTCCTACACCTACAGGTATGCTTCTTAACTGTCCCTGATTTTCAATCACATCTCAGCTCTGTCCCTATCAATCCCTCCTACAAGGGTTGGCTGTTGTAGGAAAGCTAGTGGATTACACATACTATATCATGACAATGAGTAAGGGTGTACACTCCTGCAATGTCAAATGTACTGTAATTCACCTCCCTCATTCAGTCAGTATCTCACATACATAGTTTAAACATTTTAAAAGTGTCCCTGAATGTCCCTGATGTACTCTGGTTAACTACCTGTTTCGGTTGACATATGTCCCTGTTTGGTTGATGGCTATGCCTAACATACCTGCCAACCCTTTACAGCATGATAGCAGGACAAAGCCATAATTTATGGTGAGACCAAGGCCCAAACACAGCGACAGTGTTTAAATATTTGTCAGAGATCCACAAGTTTGTGTGAAAATGACCAAAACTATGAAGCAAACATCCTGACATTCTGCAAACATTTGTATAGTTGAGAGATATGATGCCTACAGGGAACATATACTACAACAAGTTTGCATTGTTTTCTGTCATTGTGGCACACTGGTGTTGCTAGATGGTCTCCATATAATTGTTGTAATAGCACACTGTTAATTGTCTGGCAGTGGCCATATGACATATCAGTGAGAGTCTGCCCATAGGGGACACACCACAGTAGACTACAGTGCTGGGTGTTGAAACATACAGCAGAATCTGTCACAGTACACAGGGACATACCCCAGTATTGCTACTATCTTGGTGGTATTCACACACGTAGAGTGTTGCTAGACTGTGGGGGCACGATGTGTGAGGGAACAGTGGGTAGTGCAGGTCATTATGGGTGTGCTGGATCTTTACATAGTGGACGCCCCCATATCTGGTCCTGTAATGTGTTCCCCTTTCGTTGTCTTTCAGGAATCATGTACCGCAGGAGACATGCCCCCTTCACCGATGTGGAGAATGACATCATACTAGATGGTCTGAAACAGCACCATCAGATCTTGTTGTCCAGTGGGAGGCATAATCAGGAACAGTGGACAGCATTATGGTAATACCTTGTGCAGGATGTCAATCACATTGGCCAACAGGACAGGACCTATGAACAGGTCTGACACTGGGCCACAGACATACTGAGTGCTGCACAAAGAAGGGCAGCTGCTGTTGCCAGGGATCATACCACCACTGGTGGAGGGCTTGCGACAGAACAACCACTCTTGGCCACAGTGGAATTCCTGGTGAACCTAGGAACACATAACAGCCCCCAGGCATCCATCACACCATACATCGTGGAGGTGGGTGCCACAGTGTCCACAGCACAGGAGCTTTGAATGACCATTGACATGTCTGCACTTATAGTTATGAGTGGCTACACAGCCTGGTATACATGAGGCAATTACTGCTAGATGTCTGTTCAAACACAAAAGGGAGCTGATACATACCTGAGACAATGACACTAGCACTGGCATATCATTCTCGACATAGGTGTACTAGGTTTTATGTGTAGCTCTATCACATATAGTGTTATATTGCATACCTTACAGGCAGATTGTACTGGCAACTTTACCTGGATGTAGCTGAATTGCATGTAATAAAGGGCTTGACTTGTCTGTGTATGTTGGTGTGAGGTTGTCTGTTGTGCATGGGAGCGGAGAAGAGAAGATGTGAGACTGTTAATGCAGTTGTGGATCCTCATTTGTATGAGTCAGTGTGGATTATCATACATAAAAGTGCAGGTAGTAATGTACTGCTTTTGCCTTGGTTTTCACAGGTGACCGGGGGGGGGGGGCTGGAGACTGTTCCCCTCACAACCTGATGTCAGTGTCTCATCAGACTCTAACGACGATGGTGGCCATAGTGAGGTACATATGGGGTTGTCAGGGGCTGAATCTGTCCCAGGAGTTGACATCGCTCTTTTGCCCCCATTGTCACCACACACAGTCAATATGCCCACAGATACTCAGTCCCCAGAGACCACAGATCTTGGACAGTCAGAGGGTGGTGACATTGAACATTACAGTGTGGCAACTATGGCATCAGTGAGTCTAGACACTGGCCATAGCCAGACAGCTGGCAAGGCCCCACACAAGTGGATTGACAGGGGTGCTCATAGGAGGACTGCTGTACATCCACCACCTGTTGCAAGTGTCACGTCAGTGATCACTTTGCACATGTTTTGGGCCATCATGGAGGCCCTGGCTCATTCTGAATGCAATACCAGATGGATGCTTAGGGTTATAGATACAGCATAGTTTGACATCTGTGACTGCCTCCACCACATTGGGGACACTCTGGATCAGTTCACTGATGCAGTGGACAGATGGTGGGCTGAGACAGGGTCTGTCTTGGACTGCACATTGTCTGTGAAGGAACATCTGGTTGGGGTTGGGCATCAGACACATGGATGTAGGTCAATAACAACATCAGCTGAGAGTCCATGTGGCCATGCACAGTCAAGCTCCCATACTGGCAGTACCTCTCGTGCTACAGAGGGAAGTGTGCTGTCCACACCACAATGTGACAGGCCATGGGCACATGGTTCTGGGTGGTCCCATGGGGGACACAGCCCCAGCATTTTGCAGTCACCATCAGGGACTAGCACCACATCTGACCTTGGGCATGGTGGTGCTAGTGGTACTCCTGGCAGACCCAGTTCTCATGTTCATGGCTGGAGATGGTGAACTGTCCACTCTACCATGTGTGGTCCTCAGCTGTCCAACATACACACCTGTAAGGCTAGCACTGGGCTTGACTGTGTATACACACACACTCAAGCACCACTCCCACATGCCACTCTCACATGCCGTGTGTATCTATAGGTGACCGGCATGTGAGAGTGGTGCTTGAGTGTGTGTATACACACACACTCAAGCACCACTCTCACATGCCGGTCACCTATAGATACACACGGCACCTCTCCATGGCCCATCTAACCCGCACCCCTCATGACTCATGCACATACTGTCAACTGTTTGGCACAGCCTAGCCCTCTGGCACCCCCACACCACACCCTGTGTATGTGATGATACCTATACCTCATCCCTGCCATCCATGCCTTCGATGCAGGGAAATGTTACTATGTATCTGATACACAGGGTGTCTATTTCACTTGACATGTACTTGTGTAGTGCAGTACTGTTTTGCCATGCCACTTGTTGTGGGCCACATCAGGTACTGTATGGTGGCATGTGCCATAAGTACACATCACACTTTGTGTATCTTTGTTGCAGGCTATTGGTCTGGCAGTGGTGTTACAGAATGCCAGCTGTGTCATGGATTTGCGTATGTTTCTGTTCCAGGAGTCTGAGGGGATACACTATGGACACATGGAAGCAATACAAGATGGCATGGCAGCACAGCAGAAATATGACATCAACAAGGTACGGCAGTGTATGTGAACGGCTGCCTAAATGCATATGTATAGAACAGTCTGTCAGGGACAATGGGGGCAGTCAGCATATTCATGCACTCATACTTTGTGATAAGGTCTGCCACCCTTGGTACATCACCTGGGTTATCTGAGTTTACAAATCTAGAAGGTTTGGTGATGGCATTGACATTTCTACAAATATCCTGTGTCTGGGTCAGACAGGTGGTGGACATCAGTTATGATTATGTGTAGGAGGGTAATTTAAGGCCAGCAACTAGTCACAGAGCCAAAAAGTGAATAACCATTGCAGAGGGATTGCCCATAGTGCTGCACAGGGATATATTTACACACACATACACACACACACACACACACACACACACACACACACACACACACACACACACACACACACACTCACACACTCACAGTTGGCTGCTGTGAGATTTGAACCCCTACCTATCTACTATTACACACTATAGCTTGCAGTACTTATTGCATGTGCCACAGAGTTTATCTAATGTTAGAGTGTCAGCCAGTGCTCTTAAGGTGGATAGCATCAGCAGACCTTGTAGTGGAGCACACTGTAGAGGCCAGCAGCTAGTCACAGGGCCATAAAATGCATAACCATTGCACAGAGATATCTTACATGGGCTTGTACATAGTGCTGCATGGGGATATATTTATACACATAGAGTTGGCTGTTTTGAGATTAGAACCCTTACCTATCTCCTATTATACACAACAGTTTGCAGTATTTATCACATTCCCCACAGAGTTTATCTGATATGGCTGACATCTGCAGGCCTTGTAGTGGAGGGTAATGTAGAGGCCATCAGCTGGTCACAGGGCCATAAAATGCATAACCATTGCAGAGAGATAATCCCCCACACAGTTGGCTACTGTGAGATAAGAACCCCTACCTATCTACTATTATATACTATAGCATGCAGTACTTACCACATGTACCACTTGTTATATCCATCGTATATGTGATTGCAGGCACAATACTTGTGGAGTATGCAAAGTAGCCTTGTGCTAGACAGCATGTGTGGCCTGTAGATTGATATTGCTTGGTACTGTTATTGTATCTAGTGTCCTAGGAGTGGGATACCTGTCACTATCCCTGCTATGTGTATACAGTTAGCAGTATGGGCATATGTGACTGGTTGTAGGTAGATAGGCAAACATGTGGCCAGGGGCAATATGGCCTGTGCAAGGCATGCATTGAAACATTGTACAGTACACCAGCTCACCTGTGTCTGTCTAAAAGGTGACATTCCACAGGCACAGGGGTCTGTGGGTGAGTGGATTATGTACTGTCACGGCCTTGGTTTGGTTCCTTTGGGCAACTGGTTTGATGTGTGAGTGCAGGTAACCTCAACATTCTGAGGGTATATGGGGAAATCAATACATCCCCACACACATATATATATATATATATATATATATATATATATATATATATATACGTGTGTGTGTAACAGGGATGTCTCTAACAGTGATGTCTCTAAAAATATCGCTGTGTGTATGCACAGACGTATTTCCACTTAGCAGGTCTTTGTGAGGAATAGGCAACATAATTGCACTCAAGTTAGCTAAGTGTAGGAGCATGCCCAGTGGGACTGTCAGTACTTACATGGTGACCCCAGGCCAGAGCTACCTGCACTCCAGGCCAGGATTTTCTGTGCTACAGACATTGGCAGCTACATATGTTTCCAATGTAATAGTGCAACTGACAAGATCAAAACCTGAGTGGGGAAACCCCAGCACTTCTACAGCACTTCCTTGGCATTGTTCATAGTTCATAGTTCATAGGTTAGTACTAGGTTAGCTGCCCTTGTGAGCCTAGCCAATTACCCCTTGTGAGACTCAAACCCTGTACCTTGTGTTTGTAAGGCAAATACCTTAACCATTAGGCCACCCTCCCAACCCTGTCCAAGGCATTCCCCAGCTTTGTGCTGTAAGCAATATGTGACTGGGGTACATAGTGTAATACCACATACAGGGTGAGAGTCTGCATACCTCTCACTGTACATATATTTTCATAAACTCCAGCATTTCACCTCATATGTCTGGTCTGTTCATCATACATTTGTGGTGTTCCAGTAAAATGTCATATAATGCAGTCAGAGAAGTACTAAATACAGACAAACATTTGAGTGTTGGACTTTATATCCTTCAGATATTCTGTTGTGATGCAACCCACTTTTATACTAGCCACCTTCTAGGTTAATCAGAGCATCTGATTGTCTGCCTCTAGTTTTGGCCCTTTGTCTCCCCCACCATTCTCTCTGGCTTTGTCCATCTTTCATGCACTAACAGATTGAGGGGTATGACAGCCTGGGGGAACACCACCATATGACTACCTCACATGCAAAAGATGTGGATAATGCCAGATTCAAACCATCAACACCATCACCCATGATAATGTCCCTGGCCACTGAGCTACACAGGATGCCAGATAGGGATGTGTCATTCATCACACAATCAACAGCGTACAGACATACATTGTCACCCTTGCATTACATGAGACATAGAACGTGTGGCCAGGTTCTATGCCACAGCCCTGGAATTGGCTGGTCTGCTGATATATCATTGCAGATTTACTGTTACAGCAGTTGTATGGGTTCACTGATGTGTTGGGGATGGGGGATGACCAGCCCATGCTCTGCTGGCATAGACAGTTGTGCGACTGTCATGTTACTCCACTGTTTGCCATCTCCCTTGAACAATGTAGTGGATTTTTCAGCCATGTGGCCTAGTGCATATTATGGATCACATACTATTGGACAGAGTACCTGTTGTCCCAAGTGGCTGTTAGATCTCTCCAAGTAGCCCAGTAGCCCACTATATTCGCTTGCATACATGTAGCAGGTCCATACATATGTTACCATATTCTAGTACCTCTTACAAGTGTTAAAATGGTGAATGACTTCCCTTGCAAATGCAGCAGTTGACAGACCTGTAGTTCGGGGCTGACTCTGTCTGATGCATGCTGTACACAGCCAATACATGGTTAGGTACAGTTTGTGTAGGCTGGCTAGCATCATTTTTACTAATATGTATGTGAGTCAGAGTAAGGTGTCAGTCCATAGGGTCCTAGGTTGTCAGTGCATATGCTATGCATTGTCTCTTGGCCAAGGCCAGGGCATACCGGGCATGTCTATGTCTGCTTACAGGGACAACCTCAGGGGTTTCCACCTCAGAGTCCCCCTCTGCGTGTGGCTGTGGTGACCTAGGCAGTGGTGGGGGACTGTGTATCTCTTCCCTTTACTGATCCTGCTGCAGCTGTTTCCGCAGGATCATATTGTGTAGCATGGCACATACTGTGAGCATCTTGGCACATGTGGCTGCAGAGTACTGCAGGAATCCACCAGATATATTGAGGGACCAGAACCATGACTTTAGCAGCCCAAACACATGCTCTATGATGTTCCTAGTTTGTGCATGTGCCTCATTATCTCATTCTTTCATGGATGTGTGTGCATTTCTGATGGGTGTCATCACCCATGGTACCAATGCATAGCCAGCATCCCCCAGTAAGTGGCCGTGTGGGATGTCCCCTCTAGCAAACATCTGGTACAGCTGTGATGTGTGCCAGATATGAGATTTGTGATAACTGCCAGAGCTGCCAGCACACACATTCATGATAATGTCCAGGGCATTGCACATGACCTGGCAGTTGATGGAGTGATACCCTTTGAAGTTGATGTAGATTCTACCCTCCTCACTGGGTGGTGCCTTGATGTGTACATGAGTGCAATTTATGGCAGCCAGTACCTCAGGGTAGTGTGCTATATGGTAGAAGTGTTGCATACGGCTGACCTTCACCTCAGGGGTGAGGGGAAAATAAATGTGCTCACTGGCATGTGGTAGCATGACATCCAGGAATTGGTGGAGTACCCTGGATGCTGATGCCTGTGAGGCCCCATCATGTCACCAGTTGGTCTTTGGAAAGTCCCTGTAGCTAGTATCCTAAGAGCTACACATACCTTTCTTTCTACTGGGATGGGTTCCCCTCTGTTGGCTCTGGGTCTGAGTTGAGGTTGGTAGAGCTCAGTGAGTTCTTGTAGTATGTCCCTATCCATCCTGTAGCGCTCTACAATCTCCAGCTCATGTAGCTCCTGAAAAGTTACCCTGGTCCTGAACATTCTTATCCTTCTCACTCTAGGCCTATGGTCAGCAGCAGCACCAGCAATGACCTCAGCATCTAGCACATATAGATGTATCAGAGCTGCAGCAGCCCCTAGTATTCCTTCAGTTAAAACTTCCAAGTCTGTACTCCACTGGTGCAAAGTATTGAGGTGAAATCAGATTGTAGGGTGTATGCAACCTTTATAGTGCTCTGCTGTAGGTGCAGCCTTTGTGATTGGCTACCTATGATGCATTCCACCTGCTAAGTACATTATTAAGGACTGTTACTGTCCCTAGTTTAGATGAAACAGGTGTCATCAGTAATTAATATATCATTGCCTTTCTCAACCACTTTTTTTTTGGGGGGGGGCAGTCTTCCTCGCTCAGCGTTGTGGCGCACCACGCAAACACTTGCTGTGAAGGTAAACAGTGCTCAGCACTCAGTGTACACACCCCCATGAAAGGTCATGCTCAGCACAGTGGCATGCCATGCAAACACATTCAAATATGATGAAACATGCACCACGAAGGTAAACAAAGCTTAGTAAACACTATACACCCTCCCTGCTGAGCATAGCAGTGTGCCACGCAAACAGGCACCACTGAGCTCCAATGAGCTTACAAGTCCTCAGACACACACCCCCTTTGATGTCAGCTGCCTCTTCTGTGGACACCAACAAGGTTCTGTGCCTACATGGATGGGATCTGCAGACAGGGATACCCATTTGTGCTATTCAGTAACCCCAGCTCATTTGCATAGGGATCCATGCACTAAACCTGGAAACAACACAGTTCCAGGCCCTGCCTCATTAGCAACAGAACCATTCCACCATTGTAGATACTCCACGCAGGGTCCTATAATACATTACTGTCATATACTAATAACTTTGTTTTTTATGCTATTTTTTTTTTCATAAAAGCATGTTTGCACACTGCGGTGTGGCACTCAAACATACCCACATTATTAAAAAAAATGAAATTATTTTAAATTATTTTCCAAATAATTTTGGACACACGGTGGATAGTTTTGCACATATCTGTGCCTGCTATGCTATTTCTGCCCATGTAACTGTACTTTTATAGCCCGTTTTCTATTTTGCATCCTGTATATGGAATTTTTCTGTGTACACTATGGACACCAATACAAGATCTGTAGGACTACCTATCTGCTTGCTGGGTTGCTCTTCCTCCTTCATTTGCATGCAGTTCACTTGCCTATGAGGTGACTTGTATGCCATGGATAATTCTGTGATTGCACACTCATGTGTGCCACTCAGCTCTGTTTACTGGATCGCACAACTACTTACTTTCATGTAAGCAGTGTGCCACTATGCTTACATGGAAAAAAAAGTCCATGTAGGCTTTATTAAATTCCCCCATATGTCTTCTCCATTAGAAAAAAATACAGATTCTTAAATCAGAGAGGCTTCCAAATTCAAACAATCAGCCTTTCCCATCTTTGTATATCCATGCCCAGATCTCAAAAGAGAAATGCACAATCATCTGCTTGAAACACACTACTGATATTTCTATCCCTTCACAAATAGACTGACCCATGTGGAGAACTTAGAAGTGAAGAGGGGGCTATGAATAATGCTATGATGAATTATAAAGGTGACATGACCTGTACATTTTTGTTGTCCTGAGATAAGGAGAAACCCTTGGTCAGATAATTAGTAATGAACAGCTGAGCTGGCAATTCTATATATTACAGTTTTACTCTGCTGAAGGAAAGTGTCTCCAGAAACATTTAAATGAAGAAGTCTAAGTGCAGAATCAAAGGCTTTTTTATATCTAATGAGTTCAAAGTTTTCATTTCTGGGCAAATAAATGCACACAGTAGAATAGAATTTAGCAATCATCTATGTTCTATTACACTGCTGTAATACAGTTTGGATGGGTTATAGTTGATTAAACTGTCACAATTTGTTTGAAGTGCATCAGCTTTTAAGTAGTTCTGATGGCCAGCATTCATATACAAAGCAGCCCCTCTATTACCTTTTGCTTTTTGTATAGAGTTTTCCCTTGACTGATAATTTTCCTTAGTTATTATTTTATGCATTTCAGTTACTTTCATTTCAATATTTCTTTATTTAAAAGATACTGGACCAGGATCCAAAAGATTTGTGGAACTCGACAAAGAATGCTGAGTTCCAAGCAGGATTTGTAGGAAATCCAGTATATGCAAATGCATCCCATTCTGATGAACATATCTCAGTGTAATGCCCACACCACAAATAATTAGCGATGCCAGCACAATTACAATCCATCCATCCATAACCCCTTTTTCCCATTTTGCACATGGTGTCAGGGTATCACATCAACAGTGACAATCATCTCAAGCCAGGGTTTACACCGCCAGGTGGCTATATAGTGCAAAATCATATTCCAAAGAAAAAAGTATGTAAGGTGATACATTTTCATTAACAATGTATGTGTCTGACAGGTAGTCAGAATCAATGGAACATGTCTGCAATATGCAGAAAACATTGGCAGAATATAAAGGTGCATCAGCAGCAGTCCAGTAAAATTACATATATCTGCAATATTTTGTGGATTCCCTTGCAAAATGCAGTATATATACACACACATACTCTTTTTGCAGAATCCATTGTAATCTGAAAAAAAATTAAACAAAAGATGTAATTATGGCAAAGTGATATCCATGGCCACGTCACCAATGCTAAGTCTAGCTAACAATGGGTGTGGGGCATGTGTGGGAAACACACACCCAAGGAAATAGATTGACAGCAAATCAGTTGTGGGGTGAGAGCGAAGAATCAGGGTACACAATAGGGATGACTACATATGAAGGTCAGAGGGAGTATCAGAGGGGCATGGCAAATTGTTTTTTTTTTTTTTTTTTTTTTTTTTTAAAATAGAAGGTACAGAAAAGACACAGAAAGAGGAGGTAGGGAGAAGGGCGGTTACAAACATATAACAAGTAGCTCAATACAGGCTGGACAAAGGCCAGTATTATACATAAAGGATATGTGAGGTACACAGATAGCACACATATGGACTGCACAAAACCAATTAAGGAAAGATGATAAACAGGGTAGGGATGTATACTAGCCATTGCGCTCCTGTATAATACATTACATACCAATGCACAAAGCAGTGATGAGATGTTGCAAACTGTGTGACAGTCATACTAAAGGAAGTACAACTATTGGTAGGCATACAACACAAAACACTAAGTGGGGAGTGCCGGTACTGCAGTACATAATGAACATCATCATCCACTAGGCTGTTGGCAGTACAAGTGTAGACCAAGCAACAGCAAGGCTGAGCATATTCAACAAAGGAAATGTTGGAGTAGAAAAGATGAGGTCAGATTAGAACCTCCAGCTTTGCAAGCAAGAGGCAAACAGAGACGCACAGACCCATGCAACAGTACTGCACTACAGTAGGTTTTTTTTTGGCTGTGTAATAAACCAATAACTATGCATACCACATATAAGAGATGAGAAATGGAATCCTGATGTCTAAGTAGACATTACATGCCAGAGGCAACTTAGATGAAGTTCAGCAATGCAATGCAGATATGTGACATGCCATAATGTCATACAAGCCAAATGAACTCTCAACACACATACCCCCACCAATGACATGCAATGTTAATTGCCATGTAGAAACCACATGGTGATACTGATATATTACAAAATATCATATGAATACAAGAAATTAAAAATGCAAGCCTGCACATTTGCAGGTATGCAAGGAGCATTGAAAGTATGTCAGGGGAATGCACTACACTCAAGTAAATCATGAACACAGATGGAAACATCACAATAACCACCATGGTGTGTAGATATTCATTACATGTGTATGTCAGCCTATCATGGTGGCACAATTTCCCCAAGCAGAGTACACCTACAGGTCAACCATGATGCATTATAGAAAAGTGCATATACATATGCCATGTAGATGCATAACAAATACAAAAAAAAACTATAATGGGGAATGGGAATGGAGAAAATGTGTCCAGAGTAGAAGTGAAATGCACGTCTGAAACAGCATTATGATAAAAACACAGCGCATGCATGATTAAGTAAAAACATTGCACATGCATGTGTCACTAGTATAAGATGGACTGCAAAGTGCATGCAGCAAAGGGCCAATGTCTGACATGTGTGCATCGTGCATCTATAATGGCTGAAACAACACAGGAATGTGCAACATGTAAACAGCAATTAGCATATGTACATAAGAAAAGTGGGGTTGAAACTCACATACCCATATATACTGCCATGCAAGCATAAGATATGTGGCAAACTCACAAAAAGCAATAATATTGTTTGTAAATGTGTATGCTTGATCAGAGGACAGTTGTATATACACAACTATGGGATACTACTTGTGGGAGCAGCAATCATTTATATTATTATATTAAAACTGTACATTTGTGTGTTGTTGCTGTTAGGGGCATACAAACGTGCAGCCATACAAAGCAATGCACACAGTTTACACAGAAGCAAAACTGCTCAGAAATGCAAATATGTGTAACAAACAGCAAATGTGTACATGTCAGAGGAGAAGCTATAGGAACAATATAGTGGTGTTGTGGCACCATAAGGCTGAACAATATAATGATGTATTACATGTCATTAATATGATACTGTCATACAGTGACAGAATCAACATGTTGAACCTCAGCCCTTGCCATTAATGACATATAGCAAGGAGACAGGCCACAAAGAGTTGAACTCCTGAAGCATAAATAATGAGAATGTAAGAGAACTGGGTCATACAATGCACACACAGTACCATGAAACAGCACATACAAAGGCAGAGTGCCAATGGAAGCTTGTGACACAAGTTCACAAATGTACCCCAATACAACATGCATGCCACATATACAAACATTGCAACAACAATCTTTACAAAGTATGCACACATATCAACCATATGCACATGTTCACAGGAGAATGGCACTACATTGTTATATGTGTTGAATGTCACAAAACCTAGCAAAATATAATGTACCACACATGTCATATGTCATTACCTTGCATGTAGTCACATGATCACTATCAACAGGAAAAGTGTGTGACACCGACAGACTACAAACTGTGACAAACCTATTTGTGCATACAATGTCATAATGGATTGAATAACAATCTCACAGGCCACTGTATACAGATGAATCAGGCCACATACAGAGTGCAAGAATAATTTACCTGCATGCCCATAATACTGTCAGCATAAATGGCAGCATATGAAGTTCACATGATATGATGGTGATAATGGCAGTGACATAATTGCACATGTCATAATACAGCTAAATGATATAGCCTGATACAATCTGGATTGTGAAGTGTGCATCATGAGGTACATATTATAAGCATGACTTCAGTATGGGATGTGTGCACAAGCATGTGTTTAACAATAAAAGATAATCAACTAGGAATACATCATAGTGGAATACATAGACAATACTAATGGTCCAGAGGGCCTTACTTAATGGGGCCGAACATCATGATTGATCTCTCTGGTAATCTCCTGGAAGGGGTCATGTTTAGCTCATGCCATGTTCTGGAAGACCATTTTCATGATGTCCTGCATCTCAGTTATAAAAATGTCCATGACCACATCATGTTTCTAGTTCCTCAGGTAATCAGGCTGGTGTGGTGGAAGTTTATGGGAAGTTATTATCATGGTTATTCTGCTGGAACAATGGCCTTTGCTAGTCTCAGTCCCTCATTGTCATCATCATCATCATCATCCTGCTGTCCTCTGGTCCTCAGTGTCGGAGTCTGTCACTCAACCCAAGCAGACTGCAGAGACATATGTAGCAGACATCCTGAAACAGCATATGCTCATAATGAATATCAGAGAAACAGCCCCACTAACACAACACAGAAGAGTGCTTTGTGGTACAGTAATCTCCAAAAATGTATGTGACCATGTTAAGTATTCTAACAACCCTACTTGTTCACCTACATTTAGGTGTAAGAAGAGTGAAACTCAAGCAACACACAGCATTGCAACTATGTCAACATCATTGATACTGTGAGACAGCAGACATCCATCCAATACACGAACAGGCATGATATGCACACTATCAAGTGAGCTGAGAACCACTACAATACATATAAATTAATCACTATATGCTGATAAGAAAGTGGAAACAGTAGGAACTGTAGTTTAAGCTGTAAGTAGCAAGTATAAATCCACCAAACATATAGAATTTATATGCAAAACATTTCCATCTACCATAACTGTACACTTAGAACACAGATAACTATCATGTAGGTCATGCTTGCAAATATCATCTGTGATGGTCTCTCTTCACCCCAAGCCAGCAATCAAGGAGCCTCAATCCTCACCACTAACACCAGTGAGAGATGGCCACTAAGAACAGGAATGAACTTACACAGTATTGTAAATGCAGCTCTCTGCATGAAGCACAATGTCCCCCAAGAGCACACAGGGAACCTGCTCCAGACATGGGGCTGGACTCTCTCTCTCTAGATACCAAACAAGACTCACTTTGGAACACGGTCTCCTAGTTCCAAGTAGCTGACACACCCACACCTGGGTATTTGATTTTCACACACACACACACACACACACACACACACACACACACACACACACACACACACACACACACACACACACACACGCCTGGGAAAGGCTGGTACAGATTTACTAGCTGTACCCCTTCTGCTCAGACTATAAGGTAATAATAAATAATAAACCAGAAAATGTGAGAATACTATCTAAGTACAATAAACAGAGTTTTAATCACACGAGAAATAAAAATAGCACAGTTGGACAGATTCAAAGAGATGCAGAGAAACACTACTTAGCTGATCTCACTGTATTTCCTGACTGTCTAAAGAATAACTGTTCTCTAGCTAACTTAATTAATACAGCAAGGCAAGATTAGATGTTGAGATGCTTACTTCCACAAAACAAGGTGATGATCTTCTAACAGACTCACATTGTCACATTATCTTACCTCAATATACCCACTAACAAATGTTTAAGCACATGTATGAATGCAGGGTATACAAAATAATGCATACAGCAAATGAGATGCACACTAATTTAACACATTAAGAAATATACCCTGTTGTGGCACTATTGGAATTTGTGTACAAATTTGTATTTGTGGATGTCATCTGCATAAACATTTCAAATTGGAGACAGAGAAAGGACATTAGTCATAGAAGGTACAAAAAAGGCTGAAAATATTAATGTATACCTCTCTTGTCAATGCTCCTCAAGTCTGTGCATCCTCTCAATGCAGACAGAATGGTTCCTCACTCTCTCTTTGGCATCTGCAAGAATATAAAAAGTGGAAATATTACATGACAGAAATTATTCTGTCTTATGAGGTTCGACAGCATAGTGTTACATTACTTCTGTGCGTAACAGTATCAGAATAAACACTTTCCTGCTGTCAGAATAAACACTTTCCATGATCAAGCAGTTTCATACAAGCCTTGGTAACTGTTTGTACATATGGCGTTATAATTGATGGTGCATATGCATTGCACACACCAGGATAACTGACTTCAAACTAGAGAAAGATAGATTCAAACCTATGGCATTCAACTATGTCTACACCAGAGTCCAGAAACTTACTGGCCTTGCTGCTTGTTCTACATTACAGGAAAATAAGTTACAGTAAGTCAAACATATTTGATCTGTGAATATGCAGTTAAAGAATGACATACATTAGCAGGTGACCCTTCATGTTCATGCAATATTATATACAAAAATAATGGTGGATAGTGTCAGAAAGGCCCAATGGGTCATGTGAAAAATGATGTGATCAGCATTATGCACAGTGGATAGTACAATTAAACAAGGTTAATGGTGTATGCACAATAAGAAGTGTGGGATTACCTTTACAATGGTATCATGTGCCCCACAGTAATATACAAGAAGTATTAGTTCTGTTGCATAAGTAACAGCACAGAAATGTATGAATGATGCATATGCTGACACATTTACAAACATATATGCATATTACTGCTACTGTAGTTATATATGATTTACATACGTAGAAATCTTGACATGTATGCAAACAGATGTAGACCCTCAAATGTAAACATTTAAGAAATTATTTACGTCTGTGTGTGTGTTTGTAAATACTCAGGCATATGTATGCCAAGAATAAAGGTACAGTAGAGAGTTGATTATCCAAACGTCAATTATCTGAAACATCAATTATCCGAACCAGCCTTCCAAAGTTTTCGGGTAAGAAAAATCATAAAGTCCAAATATGTAAACATACGTATTCACTTGAGCATGTTTTTGAGCTTGTAGTCAGCTTGTGTGTGAAAAATTATTCTTTATTGTCTGCTGGAATTGCTGAATGGTTGAAAAGTGTATTCTTGCATGCAGAAAAAACACAATTTTAGAAGTTTTTTATCCGTTTCAATTATATATTTGATTATCTGAACAGTTTGATTATCCAAACTACCCTAGGTCCTAATTAGTTCAGACAATCAACTCTCTACTGTAAATGGCATCTTCTGACCTGTGTTGTGTTAGAGATGGTGCCTTAAACAAACATTACAGAGTCATTATTATTCAAAGCATTGCAGACATAGATGAAATATGTAGATATCCGCAGCATAAAATGATCATGTATTAAAACACAAAGATGACCTTACAAACGTTTTGTTTAACAAAACATGCTTAAATGTCTAACAGTAGCCAGCCTAGGCATTACAGAAATAAAAGGACTGCTGTGGGAATAGAACCCACAACAAACAGGATTATAATTACAGACACTACCTGGAGTACTAACCCTTCATCTATACCATAGTCTAGTGATTACCTTGGCACATTTGCTGGAAAACAAGTTTAATTCCATACCTCACTCATTTTTAATGCATGTTTACCTGCGATGCTCACATATTTCTAACTCAACCAGAAAGTAATGTATGTGAACAGTTATTACTGAACATTGATGACTGAGCTTACATATTTTGTTATTCCATAAGTACTGCAAGGGAATCACAATGAGATCATTGTTAATAAACTACATTGTATGGCACAATCTCAAAGTGTCGTGGATAAAGAAATGAGTAGTAATCCATGGACTATGTACAGAAGGCATTAATGCACTCTGACAGTAAAACATGTGTACACATTTTCATACATCAGTACCCGGCCATGCAACATACTCATATCATGTGAAGTTAATAAAAAAAAAATTGAATGTATAACTAACTGGTTTAACAATACTTTTGGGAGCTTTGGAATCCCAGCCAATCAACTTCCCTGTATACTACTCCATTGCTTAACCAGTTGAGCTAATGGACGGCAAAAGCTTTTGCTACTTCTATTAGGGGCTCTTAAAAATACCACTGTTAATGAGAGTCTCAAACACATACAGAAAGAATGAGAAATGCCCTTACTATGTAGTCCATCACACCTGCATTTCTGGCCCTGCTTATTTGTAGATAACTTCGGGGATACACAGTCAGATGTTTATAAGAAATACACGTGATAACTTTTTCCCACAGGGAAAACAAAATCATTCTGGAGGCCCTGTGCAACATGGCAGAAATTTACTAGGACAGACAGGTGATACATTCTGGAGGAAACAATTGTAGATGGAGATCACAAACATGACGAATGCTGTGGATAAGCATAACCACTCAAGGGACATGTTGTCACCATTGCTTTGACATGACCCTCTGAGTATCCAACAGATTTCACTGTTATGAGTGGGGACAATGTCACCAGTGGTTGACCACATTTACATTCTCTGGATGAGACAATGGTATTCCTGCCACCCACCATACTACCTGCCAGGATTGTCATATTCCTGGGGAAGGGATTGAGACAGGTGTTCCAGGATGTACAAGTATGTCCACCATTCACAAGCACAACAACGCAATCTAGTCATTCATGGACATTCAGTCACACACATCTTATCTGTTTTTAAAAATTTCACAGCAGCACACCAACGTCATGTACTCCTGAACATCACGGCTGGAGGAAGACCTGGTAAGACTGCTAACATGCTTTGTTAAGTAGACACTTCATAAAATTGTTGACGTATTAGTCTGTTGCATTTTGTTGTCATTGGGTGAACCCATTTTGTTTTAGAATCAGCAGGCATGTGTGGAGCCTGCAATTATCTTATACGGAATAGATTATTACTTGCTCTTGTCTTTACATCTATTATGGAATCTCATCTCCTACTAATATGCAGATGTCTTTCTTCAGCATGTTGCATTGTCTGCAACATTCTTTTGTAATCCAGCCCAATATGTTTAAATCATAACCCAAAACCAAGAGGTGGATTCTGCACAAAGAAAACCACAATATAACGAAACAGCATGTGACCCGGTCCACCAGGAAAGCCAAAAATAAAAGGCAACCAATAGCAGTTGTAAAAAATGTGTAGTGCTTTAATTTAACAACTGATAAAAACCAAAGTAAATGAATAAAACTTACATAACACCCAGTAGTTACGTGTGTTCGTCCAGTAAGCTGCAACAAGGACTTCTTCAGAACCCTTCAGAATCAGCTGCCTTTTATTTTTGGCTTTCCTGGCAGTCAGGTTGCACAATATTTGGTTATGTTATGTTTAAATAATGGTTGCTTTTGCATTTCCTTAGTTAAATTCTGAGGCTGAGCATTAATTCATTTATTTATTTACCAACACTTCTAGTGAATATCTCAGGGAAGTTAGAGATTATCATTGCAAGCAATTGGATTAAGTAACTGAACCATAGCTGAATGAAAATATAAATTCTGGCAGTTATTTTTCTGAGATATGCAGCATTGCTGATGCACTCTACGGAGCAGCTTAATCTTATAATTTTTGTTACTTAAAACCTTACCATTTGGGTTTTTCTGTAAACATCATTGTAAAAGTTTCATTTAACCTGACAGATATGTCTCATGGCTATAAGAAAGTAGTGCTTGCTGTAATAGACAATTCCAATGAATTAGTCTCCCTTGGTGCCCCCCAGGGCTCCATTCTAGGGCCTCTTCTTTTCTCTTTGTTCATCAATGACCTCCATGTAGCAATCCCTCAAGCCACCTGCATACAATATGCAGATGACTCTACACTTATCTGTTCTGCCAACTCCACATCTGAACTACATTCCCTAACCCAGAAAGTATTCAGCACAGTAGAGACTTGGTTCTTGCAACGCTGCCTCCTTTTGAATGCCAATAAGACCAAGCTCTTATTCTTTACACCTAGCAGTAAATCCTCCCCTACAAACTTCACAATTAAATCAAATAATGGTACCCTTATATCCCCAGACTCTACCACCAAACTGTTAGGTATCACAATTGACAATAACCTCACATTCGATAACCATATTAACACCACCATTAAAACAGTAAATAGAAAAATGGGCTCCTTATATAGAATAAAACCCTTCTTAACACCAACATCCAGAGCTACAATTGCTCACTCCCATTTAATCTCAACTCTCCTTTATGCTTCACCCATATACACTAACCTGAAAAAAGTAATTTTGCCAAACTAGCTAACTCCTATAATAATATAGCCAGATTTGCCACAGGGAATCCATTTAGAACTCACCATTGTCAGAACCTACAGCAACTAGACTGGCTAGAACTAATAAACATTTTGAGACTTTCCCTACTCACCATTGTTCATAAGATATTTTATCAAATAACACACCTATACTTTCCAACCTTATCACCCCCTATAGGAATCTCAACTCCTTACGATCCTCTAACAAACTTCTTGCTAGCACAAGCAAGTCTAATAACGTGGCAGGGGACTCTTGTTCTCCAATACTGCAGGAAAAAATTGGAACCTTCTGCCACCTGATCTAACTTTACAACTCTCCCTGCAGCTCTTCAAACAGAAGCTCAAGAAACATCTTAAAACTCATTGGTTATGTCCTTGTTGTAACCCTGACTAATCCTTTGCTTTCTCTACTGCCATCCCTGTACTGTCTCCTCTTAACATTCAATTACTATCTCTGGACTGCCTCCTCTTACCAGCCTTTACTACTTTACCCCCCTGGATAGTAGTAAATATCTCAACTAAAATTAAATGACCTATGCTATGAATGGAATCCTTGGAATGTACTGTATATTCTGCAGATATCATACTGTTCAGTGACTTATTCCTATCCTATATGCACATAGTACTTTAATGTATTTTTCGTCTCATTAATACTCATTTATTTTAACATCTTTACTTTGCATAAATTGTACTTGATATATTTAAGTGTTTTATCTCAGTGTTACCATTGGAGCTTTTCTCCCCGGGCCTCCACTGAAAATGGAAATATATTCAGCTGGACTAGCCCGGTTAACAAATGTAAAATAAATAAATAAATGAATCACCAGCCCACAACATACAAAAATTCCGACAAAAAAAAATTATAAAATAACACACTGTCCTATAGTTGTTTATCACAACAGAATTACATTTTTTCTCACTTTGAAAGCACAAGGTTTACACATCTAGTGGTGATGGAACTGCCCATTATTGACTATAAGTAAGTTGTTTTCCAGTTTTAACTGAAGAATAATACAGAGTGTATTCACACACAAACTTAGACAAGTGTGATATCAAGGCTTCTATGCCATATGCATTACAGATGTGTGTAAAGATGGATTCTGTAGCCATGGTAACAAAGATACATTAAGCAGTTGAATTCCCACAGAACATATCATACAATTTAAGTCAAATATCTTTACAATAGGCTTACTATAACATATGTAACTTTTAATATTAGTCAAAATAATTTGAATATATTCTCTAAACACATGGGCAAAGGCTCAGGTCACCAAGCCTTGCCATGAGACTCTAGGTTGCATGTGGTTGTTTCTAAGCTCTTGTGAATGTTCACAATCCCATATATCATAGGTATAATAGGTATGGAATCATGAATATGTTTTAAAAGTTCATTGGAATGTTGGGGGTCTGGTATAATCGTAAATGTGTATACCTCACAGACATGTTTGAGGGAAATTGGCTAGGCTTAAAATGACCTACTATATCAGCTAGTCTAGAACTTACCTTTGAACATATGGGAGCACAATTAATTGTGTAAATTATATAAAACAATTTAATATGATTTGACAATACAAATCAATACAGTTTACATGGCTTCTGTGAAAAATGATTCCATCTGCTTGCCTTAGTGAAAGAAGTGATTACAAACTAGATCAGCTTCACCTCAAATAGAGGCCATTTCAGTAAGTGTTTTATGCCAAATGTAAGAAAACAATTGATCTGTTATCAGATTGCTCAGATATCTTCAGGTACACATACGAAACTGGAAAGGGGAAACTCAACTAAAGGAACAAACTTATTTAAGCACATTCTTGAATTCACAAAACTACTCAAAACCACTATGCAGGCAATTAAATAATATTCATGCATTGTAAATACAGCTACAAATTGCAGTGAAATCTTTCTGCTTTATTATAAACATCCAAACACTAGTGGCCAGCAAAAAGCAATACTAAGACACTGAAATCTTGAATGAAGTTTAAAGATAGTATTTATTCCATATTCTTGTTGTAAATATTTCCAAACCAGTTTCGGCTATCAAGCCTTCATCAGTGGGTAAAGTTTCCCCTCTCTTAGGAGTGATAAGTATTTATACATATCCACAACCAATGGAAAACATGGTACAGCTCAACCTAGTGGTTAGAGTACATTATTGCTTTTCAAACATGAAATTAAGTTCAAACATATTATTTAGTGCACTTGTTTGTTTGTGTCTTTCGGCTTTTCCCGGTTAGGGGTTGCCACAGCGGAACTCTGGTCCGCTAATGATTGGTAGTTGATTTTTATGTGCCGAGTTACCAGACCTGATGCACAACCTTCAACGAAGGTACACCCATTCACACATGTCTCCACGCAGAAGACACTCTAGCTGAGAATTGAACCAGACAGTGTCTTATTGTGAGGCGACAATGCTACCGCAGCACCACCACCGCATATTATTTAGTGTACTAATAATCTCAAAACAAAAAGTCCCCATGTTATAATGGAACACAAATAAGTTTTTAAAAGAAACACATATATCCAATAATATATAAATAATGATAATCTTCCGAAATGCATCATGTTTGCCATATACAACTCTACCTGGGGAGCATATCCTATATTCCTCATACAATGCTTTGCTCATAAAATGTGATACCTTAGCATATGAAAATTCTTATGTATAATATTGGTTACATATAAAGCATGTGTTAAAAATGTATGTATGTATGTACGTGTATATATGTATATTAGTATATCCTATGTGAACATGAAATTTTGAAAGGACCAACGTCCTATCCGATTCTCCAGTATTTTATACAATCTAGAATTCCTATATACCCAAGTGGAATATCCTGGTATATTTAATATTTAATCAAAAACACATGCTCTATAATATCAAAATAACCACATACATATTTGGCTGATTATAAGCATATTAAGCCCTACAAAGAAAACTAGCCCACAGCAACCACGAGCTAGTAAGTTGTCAAAATATGCATACCATCTTAAAGCTATTTACAAATGATCATCAAATCTAGTGTGTATTATTAATTAAATACAAAGCATTTGTTAATATATATGTGTGTGTAAGTATATATATTAATATGTCATATATATATATATATATATATATATATATATATATATATATATATATACAAGAGATTTAAAAGGACAGCGTCCCATCCGATTCACCAGTATTTTATATATTCTAGAATTCCTACATACCCAAATGGAATATCCTGGTATATTCAATATTGATCAGAATACATGCTCCACAATATCCAAATGAACACATACATATTTAGCTGATTATAAACATATTAGGGCCTACAAGGAAGATTAGCCCATACTAACCACGAGCTGGTAAGTTATCTAAAAAATATATGCGCACCATCATAGAGCTATTTACAAATGATCATTAAGGCCTGGGGAAAAAAGTCCCCCAAGGTTAATGACCCAGTATTTCTCTTTATGGTTTAGGATGGTATGCCAACCTTGTTGGTTACTTCTGTCCCCTGTGATTTTATCAATAATCATAAACATAAAATTAGCATTAGTGTGTTTGATAGTGTGTCTGTATAAGGCATTAGTTTCTTTCTTATTTCGGATGTCACTTTTATGTTCAGTTATTCTTATTCTAACTGAGCGGGAGGTCTGGCCCACATAAAAAGCTTTGCATTGGCAAGTTGCTAGATAGATGATCCAACTACTACTACAGTTTCCAAACACCCTGGAATTATACACTCTGTTAGTGTTGGCACTGGTGAATTCCTTCAATTTACTTACATGTGAGCATGAACCACAATGACCACATGGGAAGGTGCCCAAAAGTTTGTCTCCAGTCATGGTCATTTGTTGATATATTGCACCCCCACTCTCCTTATGCTTGTAGTGAGAAAAAAGACCTCCTAAGGTTTTTCCACGTCTAAATGAGAACATGCATTTAGAACCTAAAAGTTTTCTTAATTCTTCATTGGCCAAAAGTGTATTCCAATGGGTGTCCAATATATTTCTAATAACATTGTGATTCCTTCCATATATAGTCAGAAACCTAAGGGTTGATTCTTCCAATGTAGTTGTTCATTTTTTTATATTCTAACAAAGTATTTCTGTCTTGAGTAGTGGACCATTCACTTGCTCTAAGTATATCTAATTCTCTATATCCCCTGTCTTTAAATTTATGGTAAAGATCTAATCTGGCTTGTTCAAAATCTTGTTCTGATGAACTAATGCATTTGATACGCATAAATTGAGATTTAGGTATATTCTGGATGGTGTGGTGCGGATGCATGCTGGACGCATGGAGCAGAGTATTGTACTGTGGATATTTCCGATATGTCTTAGTGTTCAGAGTATGATCTTCATTCCTATATACTGTGACATCCAGAAAATCAATAGTATCCTGATTTGATGTTACTGTAAACTCAATGCCCCATACATTTCCATTCAAATATTCTACGAATTCCTGTAAGTATGCCTGATCTGCCTGCCACACCATCCAGCAATCGTCCAAATATCTGTGCCAGATGTCAATGTCCACCATATATAGATTATGAAGGGGATCATAGATCATGCATTCTTCAAAAAAGGCCATGAAGAGGTCTGCATATATGGGAGCAAATGATGCCCCCATAGCAGTGCCCTGTAGTTGCCAATAGCACTCTCCCTGGAAATAAAAGACATTTTTATTAAGAACGTGCTCTGCCATACATACCAATAATGTGTTGAATCCAGGTGGGTATAATGCCAAATGTTCAAGCCAATATTGTAAAGCCTGTAGTCCAGCCCAATGAGGTATGCTGGTATATAGAGATTTCACATCCAATGTACACATTAACCACCCTGGATCCAATTGTGTATCCTGTATAATTTGAAGGAAGTGAGTGGTGTCCCGTAATCTGGCTCTAACAGAAGTGAGTAAGGGTTTCAAATGATGTGTTAAAAAGGCCGATAAAGGTTCAGTTAGGGAACCTATGCCGGACACGATGGGTCTCCCCGGCAGTTTAGAAAGGGATTTGTGAATCTTAGGAAGAAGGTAAAGTATTTGTTTTTGGGGGTCTGTGACAGTAAGATGTTTCACAGTGTTCATGGTGATAATACCTTCCTCCTCCACTTGGTTTAAAAAGGTATCAATTTCCTTCTTGAATACTGCAGTAGGATCAATAAACATGCATATATCTGCCATACTATACAGAGGGTATACTTATAGTTCTATGAAAGATTTGGGCTCATATTACACTAATAATCATCTTGGAGATTTATATAGTTGTTATATGTCCTTTTATATATTTACAATCCATATGATTATTGGGTCAATATATAGAATTATATCTATTATAAACAGTAGACCCATGTCTGTGCTCATGTGATATCTGGATAGAATATATTTTATATTAAGAGTGTTTAGTTCTGTCAGTAATACCAGACCTTTTTGTATGGGCTGGAATTTAGCAATATTATAACACGATACAGGTATACTGACAAGCAGAAGGGACAAGCTGGTCCAGAGATTAGGGAACCATGATTTATGCACATACAGTTACTCTTTAGTTATAAATGTATGTGAATTTAATATATATACTTTCAGATTTATATATGATAGGTGTAACAAACACAATATAAGGGGAATTTAACGGATATAATTAGAAAAATAAGTCCTAGTTAGTACCCTATTGAAAAATGATGACAAATAAGATGCTTTGAACATCATATGGTATATATTATATGAATGATCTTTTACTGTATATTGGTTCCAGAGTCTATGTGAAATATTAACAGGCCATCCATTGCTACATATAGGAGATGTATAGGAGATACTAACAACTCTGTATAAGACTTTGGCCTAATAACATCAACAACTATTTTTGAGATATACAGTGATTGTCTCTCCCATATACAGAATTCTCACTATTATTGGGTCATTATATACAATCATTACTATTATAAATAGGATTGTTCACAGTTCTTTCAAACAACAGTTTTTTTTATTCCTGATTAGAAATATTGTATTCAAACTGTATTTTACAAGGGTGTCTAGATGCCAAGCTGAATTCACAATCTGGTGTATATAATCTTCTATATATTGGTTGTTAGAAAACCATGCCCAGGTCTAAGGCCTAGACAATCACATGATTTTCTGGGTCATGAAGATGTGGATCTAATTTGACAGAACAGTGGTCCTGAATTATAAGACTCACAATTAGTGTTTTTACAAATAGTCTTACAAAAGTATGGTCTCACAAGGGGGAATTTAGATTTTGATACAACTCTTCTGATTCCATTGGACAAATCATACATTTTTAAACTGTACACAGACAGGTGGATCTGGAGTTTCCTTTTGATTACTTTATGGTGTTGCTGTTACCAGATTGGTGTCCGCATAATATTGGTCATTCAAAAATCTGAATTCTATAACAATATAAATATGCTCCTTTGATCTCATGGTGGACCTATTAAATTTTACATTTATATTAGATGAAGTAATACGGATACCGATTAAGAGCCGATTCTAATATCTGTCTGACCAGGATTCTTTATCCATTTCAAACAACTTTGAATTCTCAATTGGTTTTTGCTCACTGACACCAATAGACATGGATTTGGAGAACATTCTTCATGGATTATGTGCTGATAGGGATGACATTGGAATCTTTGGAATAGATAACATACCAGGCAGTAATCAGAATGGTTCCATAACAAATCCTTCTAATGGTTGTGATATGGCCTTTAACAAATTGAGCAAGGGCTTGAAGAATTTAAGAGCCAATATCTGGCATTTAAGATTATTTTGAGCATACATAAATAGGGAAATAACTCCAAGAGGCCTGAGAATTTGCTTACAGCCTTTAGTTGGCAGGTCGGAGGACAAACTAACTAAAGAATGGAACTTAGCATTACAGCAGGCCTCTATGATGTTTGTGAAGATACTTTCTTCATACTATGAAAGAATGATTGATATTAACCTAACTGAGGCGAAAACCTGTTGTGAGGAATGTAAAAAATATGAGTCATTACCTATGTATGCAACCTCTGTAAACAAACTCACTAAAGAATTGGCTACCTATGAAAAACAGACTAAAGAAAGGAAAATTTGAAAATTTAATAGGGACATCACTGACTATCAAAGGGGACGTCCTTTTGAATCTTTCAGATCAGTTAGATTTACAGACACCAGTCGGGGAACAGCAAACAATAGGCCTAGAAAGAGACCCAGATCAATTCTTAAGACCAATGACAGGTCTTTTATTAGCACGTCAGGGCAAGAATCCTCCTATACGGACAATGACAGTAGCAGTTACCGTGAATCACCTAGCCGTAAGAAATCCAATGCCTTACACCCTTTAGACATGGGAAAAGGTGGCGGGGAGGCCGCAAACGCAAGCATGGGTACAAGAACAAATTCTGTGGAAGGGCTGATACAGACACTGTTGAAATAACTGACAACAGGTATCAAAATGTAAAAAATAAGAGCAGGCAGAGGCAAGGCTCCAGTTTCTTCAGCTGATTTATTACAAGCCACACAAGCACTTTCACCATAAGGCTTCTTCAGGTGTATAAAAAGCAGCACTCAACACACCCATTCTTATACTAAGCATTAGCTAGTCACATGATTAAAAAGAGAAAAATCTTAAAGGCACAAAAAACAATTGTATTCAGCCCACAGTAAAATGCATAGTAAAATATATAAAAACTTCATTGCAAAAACCACATTTCATAAAAGCAATATTACAAAAAATGCACATTACAAATACACGTGAACCACATAAATGTAACAGATTCTACCTAAGTAGTGGTCTATTTTTCAGGATGGGTCTCAATGGTACATGGTCATTAAGACCATGTCCTGTGTTAGCTCTTAATCTCACAATCCATTTAGCCTCCAGGTTCTCAGTTTTTGCTTTGCTTACTTTTGGTTCTACATTTTCCAATGGGTCCAGGGGGATGGCCACAGGAATGCCTACAGGAACAAAGAGCATTGAATTGGAGTATAATCCTGTTTCAAAAATTACATGGACTGAACTCAATGTCAATCAATTTATATTTAAGGTGAGCGAGAAAGCTAATCCATTACTGAATAATGAACTTGTTCTAGATGGAGATGAATGCATGAATATAGACATTGTGGCACTGAAAAGTGAATTATTCTTGTTAGAAAAAGACTTGCTCAAACTAAAAAGAACACAGTTTGAGAAATTTCATCTCCAAACTTATATTGCTGAAGGCATTGTGCCTCGAGGTTTGAGAATTCTTAAAATGCTCGCTCAAGCGGACTGTGACCCTTTACTATTAAGTGAATGGCAGAAATTAAATCTACAGACCAGTGCTGGTTACTTAAAACTATTGTCTGACTTTGCTGAAAAAGAAGAAACAAAATTACTACTTCAGATCAAGAACAAATATCTTGATCTGTGTAAAAAATATGACCCTGCTTCGATTGTGAAGCCAATAAATGATATGCTTGAGAATGCTCATGTCTATTCTCGCAAGTTAATACAAATCAAGTTAAAAAAGTTATATAGAGACAGACTAGATTTTTCACAAGGCCACGTCTTTATGTGGCTGAGAGTGGCTAACAATAACAACAGGGCCAATACTCAAACCCCTGTAGTTGAGTCAACCAATCAAGGAAGCATCATTGAGGTTCCCGCTAATTGGACAGCCGCCACGACAACTTCCATCAATTGAGAGCCTGAAGACATCCAGGAAATGGATGAGGGGAGGGCTCAGATAACTAGTGACCTAGGTGGCATTACGCTGACGACTGAGACAACAGTGGTAAGAAGGAAAACTATCACAACCACAGCACGAGTTCATCAAGAAGCGACCGGTGAAGCTTTGAATAGATGCGATCTTGATGATGGCATCCATACTTCTTTTTTAGAAAGCCTACGACCTCCAGGTCTGACTTTTCCTCTTCCAACCAGGAACAGGTCTGTAAGACGAGGAAGAGGAGGCTTGAACCATGGACAATGGAGAGGGAGAAGTATGACCAGAAACAAAAGGAAGTATCCCAGAAGGAACGGTGAGTCCATACACGATAAAGAAAGCCTTCATGAACAGCAAAAATTAATAGTTAATTTATCAACTTATACTCTATCTAGATATGAATGTAATGTGTTGGAAAAAGGACTTTCTTTTATCCCGACTGCTGACTCTGACATTACTGAAATTGTATTTGATATTAAGTTATTTACACGCAATTTAATGTTGAAAATTATGTATGCTAATAATCGTGAAAATGGGGAATTTATGTTTAAAAAAAACAAGCTCTTTTTTACCCAAGTTAAATCCTTTGGTTTCTGCATTTGAACAGTTATGTCTAGATGATGTTTATAGAGTGTTTCATGAACAAAAATTACACCCTAGTAGCAGCAGACAGTGCAATTTATCCATGGACGAATTTACGGCATTAAATAATTTACAAACGAATCCATGTATCATGATACGCCCTGCAGACAAGGGAGGACAGATTGTAATTTTGAATAGGGATGACTATGACAGGAGAATGCTTGTCTTATTAGCTGATGACACATTCTATAAAGTTATTACTTTATCACAAGTTAACAGAATGGTTGAATATGTACACAACAAGCTAAGGGAAATAGCCAGGATAGGTCTCATTGATGAAAATTTATTAAAATACTTCCTTATATTTAACCCCACTACCCCAGTGATTCAAGGATTACCCAAGGTACACAAAAATAGGAAAAAATTCTCCTATGAGGCCCATTGTAGCTGGAAGCAACTGGTGCACTGAATCCATTTCTATTTTTGTGGAGAAATTCCTTAGGAATTTGATCAAACGGTCAGACTATATCTTGAAGGACACTGAACATTTTGTGAGAGACTTATACAGATTTGCATGTGAAAGAAAGCAACAAGCCTGTAAACAACAAATGCTGTTAGCTACCCTTGATGTGGTGTCACTTTTCACTGTTATTCCAAATTATTTTGGGATTAATAGTGTAACTCAGTTAATGCTTGAAACCAGGGAGTATGATAGAGATATGGTGGACCTAATACGGTTACTACTAGGTCTGGTACTGGAGAATAATGTGTTCATGTTCAGGGACAAGGTCTACTGGCAATGCAACGGGGTAGCCATGGGAACATCATGTGCTAACAGTTATGTGAATGCTGTAATGTCCAAATGGGAGCAAGATAATTTGGTCGTGGGTGACTTTAAAGATGACATATTATTTTTTCGCAGGTTTGTAGATGACCTCTTCCTTTTATGGGGGGGGGTCTATAGAACAGCTAATGATGTTTGTAGACTATATTAATGGTTCAACACATTTTCTTAAATTCACCATGAACTGTTCATATACTGAAGTTAGCTTTTTAGATGTCTCTATTATACAAGAACTCAATGGTGCACTGAGCACTAAAATGTTTAGGAAGGGATGTCATGTGAACAGTTTACTAAGAAAAGACAGCATGCACCCTCAATACATTTTTTGGAATGTTGCACAGAATCAAGCTTACAGGGCCTCTAGATTGAATGCTAGGGAAACAGATTTTATGGAACAACTAGACAAGATAAATATAGAACTAGCAGAGAGGGGCTATGACCAGAAACTTGTCAATCAAAGTATTAGGACAGTGAGAAACTCTAGACACAGTAGAGCCAGGCCCTATTTCTCTGAACAGGTAGAGAGTGATATATGCAATGGGGGTCAACAGAAACAAATCTCACAACCACTTAAAATGTGTTTTAGCTACTCTAGAAATATAAGATACTACACAGACATCATAGGCAAGCATTGGAATATCTTGACATCTGATAAACAAGTTAGCAACCTGATAGGAACACATCCACAGTTTACTTTCAAAAATAAGAAGTCGCTAAGGCAACAACTTTGCAATCCCAGAGACCAAATCAGGACTGAGGATACACCAGGGACTAAACCGTGCACTAGGTGCCAGCTCTGTAAATTTATAAATCAAGATATGGAGTTTCTGCATCCAGACACTGGTGTAACTTATACACTAAGAACCAGTGCAAGGTGTGATACTTCACATGTGGTTTACCTTGCTACTTGCAAAGTATGCAGTAAATTCTACGTGGGAAAGACAGATAGACTATTAAGGGATAGGATCAGGTAACACCTATACCATATTAAGAAGGGGAGTGTGTTCAATGCTTTAGCAAAACACATTAAAGAAACAAATGATCAACACACCTTTACATTTATGGTATTAGGTAAATGTTATGAGAACTTGAGGGGTGGTGACACCAGAGTTCAAATTGAGAATCTGGAGGCTAAATGGATTGTGAGATTAAGAGCCAACACAGGACATGGTCTTAATGACCATGTACCATTGAGACCCATCCTGAAAAATAGACCACTACTTAGGTAGAATCTGTTACATTTATGTGGTTCACGTGTATTTGTAATGTGCATTTTTTGTAATATTGCTTTTATGAAATGTGGTTTTTGCAATGAAGTTTTTATATATTTTACTATGCATTTTACTGTGGGCTGAATACAATTGTTTTTTGTGCCTTTAAGAGTTTTCTCTTTTTAATCATGTGACTAGCTAATGCTTAGTATAAGAATGGGTGTGTTGAGTGCTGCTTTTTATACACCTGAAGAAGCCTTATGGTGAAAGCGCTTGTGTGTCTTGTAATAAATCAGCTGAAGAAACTGGAGCCTTGCCTCTGCCTGCTTTTATTCTTTGGATTTGTTTTGTGTTTTTGCAGAGGTACCTGGTTACTGTCGGAATTATATTTTGCTTTGCTTTCTTTAGGTATCAAAATGTGTTGAATTTATCAGATGTAAGACTTACAAGTGAACAAGAACAACTACTCAATAAAGGCCTTGGGTTTATACCTGGTTTCTTTTCTGATGAATATAATATAGTTAATGATGCGCTATCTTTTTGTCGTAACCTTAATCTAAAGTTATTTTTTACAGATAAAACCTCTCAAAGATCTCAGGAATTCAGATTTCTCAAATCTGAATTCCAACCACCCATGAACAAACATGTGTCTATATTCCTTCAGTCGGTACTCTGGGATCTACACTTCCCACATAAGGAATCATGTATTATGGGTCAAAATATATCTCTATCTGAAAAGGTTGCTATGGATGAATTAAGGAACAACCATAATATTGCTATTTTGCCAGCTGACAAAGGAGGTGCGGTAGTTGTTATGAACATAGGATATTATTTGAATGAGGGTAGGGAACAACTTGCAAATACTCAATGTTATATGCATATGTCTATTGATCCTACTGCAGTATTCAAGAAGGAAACTGATACCTTTTTAAACCAAGTGGAGGAGGAAGGTATTATCAACATGAACACTGTGAAACATCTTACTGTCACAGACCCCCAAAAACAAATACTTTACCTTCTTCCTAAGATTCACAAATCCCTTTCTAAACCTCTGGGGAGACCCATCGTGTCCGGCATAGGTTCCCTAACTGAACCTTTATCAGTCTTTTTAACACATCATTTGAAACCCTTACTCACTTCTGTTAGAGCCAGATTACGGGGCACCACTCACTTCCTTCAAATTATACAGGATACACAATTGGAGCCAGGGTGATTAATGTGTACATTGGATGTGAAATCTCTATATACCAACATACCTCATTGGGCTGGACTACAGGCTTTACAATATTGGCTTGAACATTCGGCATTATACCCACCTGGATTCAACACATTATTGGTATGTATGGCAGAACACGTTCTTAATAAAAATGTCTTTTATTTCCAGGGAGAGTGCTATTGGCAACTACAGGGCACTGCTATGGGGGCATCATTTGCTCCCATATATGCAGACCTCTTCATGGCCTTTTTTGAAGAATGCATGATCTATGATCCCCTTCATAATCTATATATGGTGGACATTGACATCTGGCGCAGATATTTGGATGATTGCTGGATGGTGTGGCGGGCAGATCAGGCATACTTACAGGAATTTGTAGAACATTTGAATGGAAATGTATGGGGCATGGAGTTTACAGTAACATCAAATCAGGATACTATTGATTTTCTGGATGTCACAGTATATAGGAATGAAGATCATACTCTGAACACTAAGACATATCAGAAATATCCACAGTACAATACTCTGCTCCATGCATCCAACATGCATCCGCACCACACCATCCGGAATATACCCAAATCTCAATTTATGCCTATCAAATGCATTAGTTCATCAGAACAAGATTTTGAACAAGCCAGATTAGATCTTTACCATAGATTTAAAGGCAGGGGATATAGAGAATTAGATATACTTAGAGCAAGTGAATGGTCCACTACTCAAGACAGAAATACTTTGCTAGAATATAAAAAATGAACTACAACATTGAAAGAATCTACCCTTAGGTTTGTGACTACATATGGAAGGAATCACAATGTTATTAGAAATATATTGGACACCCATTGGAATATACTTTTGGCCAATGAAGAATTAAGAAAACTTTTAGGTTCTAAATGCATGTTCTCATTTAGACGTGGAAAAACCTTAGGAGGTCTTTTTTCTCACTACAAGCATAAGGCGAGTGGGGGTGCAATATATCAACAAATTACCATGACTGGAGACAAACTTTTGGGCACCTTCCCATGTGGTCATTGTGGTTCATGCTCACATGTAAGTAAATTGAAGGAATTCACCAGTGCCAACACTAACAGAGCGTATAATTCCAGGGTGTTTGGAAACTGTAGTAGTAGTTGGATCATCTATCTAGCAACTTGCCAATGCAAAGCTTTTTATGTAGGCCAGACCTCCTGCTCACTTAGAATAAGAATAACTGAACATAAAAGTGACATCTGAAATAAGAAAGAAACTAATGCCTTATACAGACACACTATCAAACACACTAATGCTGATTTTATGTTTATGATTACTGATAAAATCACAGGGGACAGAAGTAACCAACAAGGTTGGCATACCATCCTAAACCATAAAGAGGAATACTGGATCATTAACCTTGGGGAACTTTTTCACCCAGGCCTTAATGATCATTTGTAAATAGCTCTATGATGATGTGCGTATATTTTTAGATAACTCGCTAGCTCGTGGTTAGTATGGGCTAATCTTCCTTGTAGGCCCTAATATGTTTATAATCAGCTAAATATGTATGTGTTCATTTGGATATTGTGGAGCATGTCTTCTGATCAATATTGAATATACCAGGATATTCCATTTGGGAATGTAGGAATTCTAGAATATATAAAATACTGGAGAATCAGATGGGATGCTGTCCTTTTAAATCTCTTGTATATATATATATATATATATATATATATAAGACATAATATATATACTTACACACACATATATATTAACAAATGCTTTGTATTTAATTAATAATACACACTAGATGTGATGATCATTTGTAAATAGCTTTAAGATGGTATGCATATTTTGATAACTTACTAGCTCGTGGTTGCTGTGGGCTAGTTTTCTTTGTAGGGCTTAATATGCTTATAATCAGCCAAATATGTATGTTGTTATTTTGATATTATGGAGCATGTTTGTTTGATTAAATATTAAATATACCAGGATATTCCACTTGGGTATGTAGGAATTCTAGATTGTATAAAATACTGGAGAATCGGATACCAGGATATTCCACTTGGGTATGTAGGAATTCTAGGTTGTATAAAATACTGGAGAATCGGATAGGACGTTGGTCCTTTCAAAATTTCATGTTCACATAGGATATACTACTATACATATATACACATACATACATACATTTTTAACACATGCTTTATATGTAACCAATATTATACATAAGAATTTTCATATGCTAAGGTATCACATTTTATGAGCAAAGCATTGTATGAGGAATATAGGATATGCTCCCCAGGTAGAGTTGTATATGGCAAACATGATGCATTTTGGAAGATTATCATTATTTATAGGTTCATAGGTTCATACTAGGCTATCTGCCCTAGGGCATTTATAAGCCTAGCCAGAGTGTGTTTGGCTTTCGCCACCCATTTTAAAATAATTTTGCTGTGCCCTTTTTCGAGGTTAGTATACTGTGCCTCTGTCTAACAGTGACACAGAAGTGATACCCGGGGTAAACCTACGATCTCCCATCCACTCATCAAGATTCCTCTTGAAGAGAGTCAATGAGGGACTCTGCCTAACCTGGACTGGGATTTTATTCCAGAGTGAAGGGAGCCTCTGGGTTATGAATCTGCCCTCCAGCATGTCCTATTTATTTCAGTGCTGAGGTTCAAGTCTCTCGAGCACGTAGCTCGATGGGATTTGGATTTTTTGAGGTGCAGCATGTCCATTAATTCCGGGTTGGACATGGCTTTATATGTCAGGCACAGATCGCCTCTGAGCAGGCGGTATGCCATTGAGTAGAGCTGGAGTTTCTTTAACCGGGCAGCATATGGCATCTGTTTGAGCCCTTTGATCCTCTTGGTGAGGTACTTTTGGGGTCTTTACAGTTGCTGCAGGTGTCTGGTAAGGTACATCCCAAAAGGGGCATTGTACTCAATTATGGGCCTGATGAGGGATGAGTAAAGAGGCACGATGACCTCCCCTGATCTAGATGTGAATCCCTTCATGATTAGGTGGGCTAAATAAAATATTTTTCTAACCACTTTGGCCATGTGGTTGTCAAATGAGAGATTGCTATCAACTTGGGTCCCCAGGTCCCTAATTACTTATTCTGTACTTAATGGATTAACACCTATGTGGTAATTTGTGGGCACTTTGTTTTTGCCAAAGGGGATGACTATACACTTTTTGGCATTTAGCTTGAGGCCATGGCTCTGGCACCAGTTGTCTGTTTCTATGAGGCCCTTTTGGAGGATGCTTGTGTCGGCTGGAGTGCCGATTATGGCAGTCATCTGCAAACTTGGTCAGCCACAGTCCTTCCGTGTTGGCCTGTACCTCCGAGAAATATATACCGAACAAGAGAGGTCCCAGGACTGAGCCTTGTGGGATGCCACTTGTAACTGGTTTGGAGTCTGACATGGCTCCAGCAATTCTAACCATGTGGGTTCTGTCCTTGAGCCAGTTTGCAACCCATCTAGTGACATAGGGGTTTATATTTAAGCTGGTGAGCTTATCTATAATGCCCGAGTAGGGTATTGTATCGAAGGCTTTTGCGAGGTCCAGGTAGGCTGTGTGGACCACCTTCCCCTCATCAGTGGCCTTAGTGACTGTTTCAAAGAAATCAACCAGGTTTAAGAGGCAGGATCTGCCCTTAACAAAGCTGAACTGGGTAGGATCCAGTGTCTGTAGGTCCCCAGTATCTTTATTTATGAGGTCCATGATGATCCTTTCCATAGCTTTGCAGACCAAGCTAGTCAGGCTTATGGGGCGACAGTTTCCAGGATCCGTTGAGGCACCACCTTTGTGGAGAGGGACCACTGTTGCTGTACGCCACTTTTTGGGTACATATCCTGTAGTAAGGCTGAGATTGAACAGTAGTTTTATGTTTGGGTTTAGCTCTTCTTGGAGTTCATGTAGGACGCAGCCCGGGACACCGTCTGGTCCCATTGATGCTGTGTTTGTTGCTTTGGAGGGGGCAGCTCTTACCTGAGCATCTGAGATGTCAGGGGGGCAGCACTCTGCTGGGATAGATATTTGCCCTTTTGGTGTGGAGGGGGGGGGGAGTTTGCGCTGAACCTGTCAGCTAAGATGTTGACAATTTCTGTGGGTTCGATGTATTTTTTGTCATTTTGGACTAATTCTGAGCATATCTGGGAATTCCCACCCAGGTTCCTAACATAACTAAAGAAAGCCTTGTGATTATCCTTAGTGTCCTGTGCAATTTTTCTCTCAAAGCTGGCCTTAGACGATTTTATGAGTGCCCGTAGTTTTTTGCTAATACTGATCAGAGATGCCTTCCCTTTTTGGGATTTTGCTCTATCATGTAGTAGCTTCCTCCTTCTATTGTATAGTTTGTTTATGGCTGGGGTCCACCAGACAGAATGTCTGCCTTTGGAGGTTTGGGACTTGGTTTTATTTGGGATTGCATGATCCATGCATTCCTGAAGGTGTTCATAGAATGCATTTATAAAGGATTCTGCGGTCTGGGCCGTATTTTCCACAGGCCCAGGGGCTTTGAAGGATTCCACCTCGGTTTTGAGGAGTGTGAAATTTGCATTAGAGAAGTTTTTCACTGTGGTTTTCAGGGCAGGGGCTGGAGTCGGGATGTGAATATCCAGTGAGATTAGTTTATGGTCTGATCTTACCAATGAGGGATACACTTCTGGTCTGGAGCATAGAGTCCCCATGTTGGTGATGATCAGGTCCAGTATGTTTTCCCCTCTTGTGGGAGTGGTAACAAGTTGTTCCATAGCACTTGAGTTTATAAATTCTAGGAACCTTTGGGCTAGGGTGTTGGAGCTAGAGTAATGCTCCCAGTCTATGTTTGGGTAGTTGAAGTCGCCCAATATAATGGTGTTTGGAGAGACCTTCATATTTTCCAGTGTTCTCATAAAGGCAGAGTGGGGTTCCTGGGTTTGGGAGGGTGGTCTGCAGCAGGCTACAAACTGGAAGGCAGTTTTACCCACTGTTAGTTGCACATGGATAGTCTCTGATGCTTCGTGCTGTGCCACCAACCTGGAGGTGCGGGTATCTTTGATGAATATTGATACTCCCCCTCCTTTTGTGGTTCGGTCCAAGTTTTATGGCCGAAAAGCATGGTATGAGGTATAACCTGGTAGTGCTGGGGTGCTCTCGGGAGCCTTGAACCAGGTTTCTGTTACTGCACAAATATCGATGTTCTCCATGCTAAGGAGAGTTTCGAGTGCATGCATCTTGAGGTTTAGACTTCTGGCATTGAGTAGCATTACTCTTAGTTTCTTATCCCTTGTGATACCTATGGAGGTGGGTTTGTCTTTTGAGCCTTGCCTAAAAAAGGCACTATGGGGGTAGCAAGAGCCTTTGCCAATATCCGAAAGCCCAGGGGTGACAGGTACAAGCCGTCCTTAGCGAAGCATCGTGGCTTGCCGAGCATGTCATCCCAGGCTGACAGGCATTGGATCCCCTTTAAATGACACCAATACTTAAGCCAATATTATTGGATATATGTGTTTCTTTTAAAAACTTATTTTTGTTCCATTATAACATGGGGACTTTTTGTTTTGAAATTATTAGTGCACTAAATAATATGTTTGAACTTAATTTCATGTTTGAAATGCAATAATGTACTCTAACCACTAGGTTGGGCTGTACCATGTTTTCCATTGGTTGGGGATATGTATAAATACTTATCACTCCTAAGAGAGGGGAAACTTTACCCACTGATGAAGGCTTGATAGCCGAAACCGGTTTGGAGATATTTACAACAAGAATAAGGAATAAATACTATCTTTAAACTTCATTCAAGATTTCAGTGTCTTAGTATTGCTTTTTGCTGGCCGCTAGTGTTTGGATGTTTATGGTTTGGCCGGGCACACCATACTTGCAAAGCATATAGTTCTGGTTTCTGCTTTATTATAACCCAAAATTAAATGATACTTTCCTATTCCTTCTCAGCAATATACCCATTCAAATTAAATTTGTAACTTTTGGCTTCTTATAGGTTCATAGGTGTGTACTAGGCTAATGGCCCTTGGAGCCTTTACAAACCTAGCCCATAGAAATGTACTGACGTTGTGCCACCTGAAGTTAGTTCCCAGTGTCTCTATCAAGTAGAGCCACTGCAGTAATCCCCAGGGTGAACTTTCTATTTCCTATTCACTCATCAAGATTTCTCTTGGAGAGGGTTAGTGAGGTGCTCTGCTTGACATGTATGGGAAGTCTATTCTAAAGCATGTGCAGTCTCTGGGTGAGGAACCTGTCCCTCCAGCATGTTCTGTTGACTGTGGTAATGGTGATCTCTGGAGCATGTGGTGCAGAGGGATTTGGATTTCTTTAGATGTAACATTTTTAACAGAGCTGGGTCAGACATGGCTTTGTAAGTCAAGCAGAGATCGACTCTTAGTAAACGATATGAGATAGAGAATAGCTGGAGTTTTTTGAGTCTGTCCATGTAGGACATGTGTTTAAGGCCTAGGATCCTCTTTGTGAGGTACTTTTGTGGCCTTTCCAGCTGCTGCATGTGTCTAGTGAGGTACATGCCAAATGGGGCATTATACTCAATAATTGGCCTAATGAGGGAAGAGTAGAGAGAGATGATAACTGCTTTCTTCCTGGATGCAAAATCCTTGGTAATGAGATGTGCCACATAGAAGGACTTTCTGACCACAGTGGCAATGTGGTGGTCAAAGAACAGGTTGTTGTCAACCTGTGTCCCCAGATCTTTTATAAGGCCTTCAGTGTTCAGTGGGCTCCCATCTATGTGGAGTAATTAGTGGGAACTGAGTTTTTCCAAAAGGGGATGACTATGCATTTTTTGGCATTAAGCTTAAGGGCATGGTTTCGACACCAGTCATTGGTCTCAATGAGGCCTTTCTGTAGGATGTCTACATCACTAGGCGGAGTTAATAATGGCTCCCAGCTTGCAGTCATCTGTGAATCTGGTCAGCCAGAGTCCCTCTGTGTTGGCCTGGACTTTTGAGAAGTAGATGCCAAACAGGAGAGGACCCAGGACAGATCCCTGTATGACTCCACTCATGACTGGTTGGCAGTCTGACTTGGAGTCCGCTACTTTCACACTGTGGGTTTTATCTGTGAGTCAGTTTGCAACCCACTTAGTGATATTGGGGTTGATGCCTAGTTTGGTGAGTTTATCAATAATTCCTGAGTGGGGAATAGTATCAAAGATATTGGCCAGATCGAGGTAGGCTGCATGAACTGCCTTGACCTCGTCCACAGCTCTGGTGACTAACTCAGAGAAGTCAACCAGGTTGAGCAGGCATGATCTACCTTTCACAAAACCAAACTGCGTAGCCTCTAGAGTTTGTAGATTCCCTATATCCTTGTTAATCAGGTCCATGATGATGCTCTCCATAGCCTTACATATCAGACTCATCAGGCTAGTGGGACGATAATTCCCAAGATCTGTAGTCATTCCCCTTTATCGAGAGGGATGACTGTAGCTGTGCGCCATTCAGTAGGGACAAAGCCTGAGGTGAGGCTGTGATTGAACAGGACACACAGATGTGGTGCCAGTTCACTTTGTAGTTCATCTAAAATACAACCAGGGATACTGTCGGGTCCCATGGAAGCTGTATTCTTGGCCTTGGACAATGCAGCTTTAACCTGTGCTGCAGTAATGCTGGGTGCCTGGCATTCCTCCAGTATTGTGATTGGTCCTTTGTGGGGGGTAAAGTTGGGACTGAATCTGTCAGCCAGTATGCTGGGTCAGTATAGGAGGTGCCATTATGCAGTAACTCAGAGCAAACCTGAGTATTGCCGCAGGGATTCTTGACATAACTATAGAAGGCTTTGTGGTTGTTTTTAGTGTTTGCCACAATTCTGCCTTCATAGCTGGCTTTAGAGGTTTTAATGAGGGATCTCAACTTTTTGTTGAGGCTAATAAGGGAGTTTTTCCAGTCTTGGGACTTCACCTTGTTCTGCAACAGTTTATTCCTTCTGTTGTAGAGTTTATTAATGGCAGGGGACCACCAGATTGGCTTCCTTTTTTATGAGGAGAACATCTTGGTTCTGTTGGGTATGGCTAGTTCCATGCATTTA
This sequence comes from Protopterus annectens, assembly GCF_019279795.1. Taxonomy (NCBI): domain Eukaryota; kingdom Metazoa; phylum Chordata; order Ceratodontiformes; family Protopteridae; genus Protopterus; species Protopterus annectens. Next base: position 151,472,926 of record NC_056732.1, read on the forward strand.
TGTACATGCTCATACAGTGCATTGGTGTATGATTCAGCAGTCATGCATCTATATTCCATTGACATGGGTGCCATGAAGTTAGCCACCTCTGTTTTTAGGAGCCCAAAGTCAGCTTTGGAGAAGTTTTTCATGATGGTTACCTTTGCAGGGGGTGTGGGTGAGATGTGGTGATTAGTTTGTGGTCGGATCTAACCAGGGAGGAATTGACTATTGGTGTAGAGAAACAGTTGCCCATGTTAGTAATAACCAGGTCAAGGATGTTGCTTCCTCTAGTGTGGGTAAGAACGAGCTGGTCCAGAGCATTGGAATCAATGAGTTCCAGGAAGCGTTGGGCCAGTGTATTGGTGCATGAGTAATTTTCACAGTTGATGGAGGGGTAATTGAAGTCACCTAGTATGAGAGGGTTGGGTTGGACTCTAATAGTTTCCCGGGTGCTTAGGAATGTGGAGTGAGAGTCTTGGGACATGGTTGGGGACCTATAGCAGGCTACGACATGAATCGCTGTCTTACCCAATGTTAGTTGTACCTGAAGTATCTCGGATGTGTTATGCTGTGCTACTAGTCTGGAGGTGTGCATATCCTTTATGAATATGGAGACACCACCATCTTTGGAGCTTCGGTCCATGTTCTTGGGCCTAAAGGTGTGGAATGAGTTATAGCCTGGTAGCGCAGGGGTGCTTTCTGCTGCTTTAAGCCAGGTCTCTGTTACAGCACAAATGTTCTTGTCCTCTCACATCACCAGTAATTATTTTGCTGTCTGGTCCGGCATTCCTCTTTGGATTTACAAAATATCTTGCAACTCATCTCAGCTCCTACTAACATCACAATCTCTTTTAATTTGTCTTTTCTATGTCTTTCTAGAACTATTCCTTTTCTTGACAAGTTCTAGTGCATCTGTTTACCCCGATGTTCTCTTTCCATAGTAATAGTAAAGTAAAGTTGTGTAAAATCTTACCGGAATGGTAGATGTCCTTGCCTTCACTGCTGCAGTATTCTTAACAGATGGGATTCTCTGCCATGGAAGCCCAAACGTTTGGCCAGTCTACCAAAGACTACTTGTTGCTTATGAAAGGTACACCCAACACCACCCAAACACTCCTTGCATAGTGTAGGGTATAAAGGTGAAGTTTAGGCCTAGCATAATCAGAACTGAATGCCCCAGTAGGAACACAGTCCAAGAAACCCAAGAGGTAACCTGTGCATCCAGGTATGTCAAAAGACTAGAGGGGTGGAGGGAGGGAGCGAATTCTGGAGCAGTAAATGCAAGGACATCTGCCATTATGGTAAGATTTTACACAAACTGCTATGTCCTTACATTCACTGTTGCAGTGTTCTAAACAGATGGGAGAGTGCCAAAGCTCAGGAGGAAACTTGGGAGTGGGAAGGTGCAGTAGAGCCCACTAAAAAGCCATGAAGAACAGCACTAGCAAAACCACCCCTAGCTCTAGAGATACCATCCAACTTGTAGTGCTTGGTAGAAATTTGCACAGAAGTCCAGGTAGCTGCCTCAAGAATAGAATTTGTATCTAAGCCCTTGAAAAAAGCACCCAAGATTGCCACAGCTTTAGTAGAATGAGCCTTAACTGAAGAAGGAAGGCTCTTGCCATGAAAAGTCTAACAAAAGGAAATAGCCTTAGAAATCCAAGAAGAAGTTTGCATGGATACAGCAAGTCCCAAAGATCTACAATGGAAAGAAACAAATAACTGATCAGATTTTCTAATAGTCTTAGTCTTATCCAAATAAACCCGGAGTTACCTATGCACATCCAAAGTATGCAGCACCCTCTCACTGTCAGATTGCGGACACGGGGGAAAAAAAAGTAGGTCGATTAACAGACTGATTCAGTGATAGCTTATTAACCACCTTAGACATAAAAGAAGGGTTCATGTACAAGAACACCCTGTCCTCATGAAAGACGAAAATAAAGGAGGACAAGCCATAAGGGCTTGCAACTCAGACACCCATCTGGCAGAAGTAAGTAAGAACAGTCTTTCAGGAACAATGTAGCAAGGAAATGAAGCAGCAGGCTCAAAAGGAACTTGAGTCATATTCTTCAAAACAAAATTAAAATCCCAGGGAGGAGAAACTGGCTTTCTGGGAGGTCTACTATTAAGGACATCTTTAAGAAATTGTTTCACCTCAAATCTAGAAGCTAAAGGAGGAGAAAAAGGCAAACAAGCAGAGATAGCTGATAATTGGGCCTTAGAAGAATAGGTCAAACCAGCGTTGAGCAACTCACACAAATAAGAGAGAATCAAAGGAACATCCACAGCAAGTGGGTCCAGGTTATGAGAGAGACACCAAACAGAAAAGCTCATCCATCTGGTTAAGTAGGATTTTCTATTAGTAAGGTTTCCTGGCTTCCTGCAGGACTTGCAGCACATCTTCAGAAAAAAGGTGTCTGTGAGGAATCAAAATCCTATCACCCAAAGTGTCAGATGAAGCATGGACAGGTGGGGATGGATGAGAGATCCCATGTCTTGTGTGAGGTAACTTGTTATGATTACCCCTGGCTAGATGCAGACATAGAGGGAAACAGTGATGTCATGGTCAAAAGGGAGTCACCAACAAGATTTTGGGAGCATCCTTTTGAACCTTGAACAGGACTTTCTGAATGAGAAGAAGGGGTTGGAATGCATAAAGAAACATCCCCTTCTAAGAATATGAGAGGGCATCTACCTTCTACACCAGAGGACCTAGGACTCTGGCACAAAACAGAGGAAGTTGTCTGTTCTGAGGACAAAAAGATCCACTTGAGGAGTACACCACTGGTGGAAAATGTCCAGAAACACATCCCTGTGAAGCATCCATTCATGGGACTGAGTTAAGCTCCTTCTGAGAGTGTCTGCCACAATATTCTGACTGGAAGGGCTATAAACTGCCTGAAGAGTCACTTGATACTTGAAAGCGAGTTCCCATACCAGAAGTGCAACCGGCAAAGACAAGGTCTCTTCCTCCCTGTTTGTTGATATACCACATCGCTGAGGTATTGTCTGTGAACACCTTGAGAGGCCCTGGAGAAAAAAAAAGAGGATGAAAGGCATGAAGAGCCAGCATAAGAGCTCTTATCTCTTTGACACTGATGTACTCCTTCAACCCCTGTACATTTAGGGAGCCAAATGTTGCCCCCATCTCATGTCTGAAGTGTTGAACAATTCCTGAGAGGGAAGAGGGGGATGAAAAGGGATCCCTGGATTCACAAATAATTGCTGAATCCACCAGTGAAGTTCCTGTCTGAGACAAGGAAGAAGAGGAACCATCTACAGGGTGTGCATGTTGGAGCCACACTGACTTCAGAAACCATTGAAACTTTCTCATGTGAAGTTTGGCCATAGGGAGCATTGGAATGGTGGATGCCATGGAACCCAGAGCTCTTAAAAACTCCCTGGCAGTAATGGAAGCCAGAGGAAGAAGAGTTTGAAAGAAAGAAATGAGAGTTAAGGCCTTTGGAAGGGGCAGGGAAGCCAGCACTGGCACCATCTTAATCCTGCAACCCATAAAAAACATGATCCTGAGAAGGAGTAAGGAAAGACTTTGAATTTTATAGTGAACTCCAGACTCTGAAGAAGAGGAACAGCAAAATGAAGATTTTGCAACAGGGTCTCTGGAGAGGATGCCTGAATCAACAGGTCATCCAAGTAAGGAAATGTTTGGATCCCTTGAAGCCTGCAAAAAGCAATCACAGGAGCAAGGCATTTGGTGAACACCCTTGGGGCAGTAGAAAGGCCAAAGGGCAAAGCCCAGAACTGAAAATGCCAGGAAGCAACAGAGAAATGCAAAGACTTCCTGAAAAGAAGATGGATTGGAATATAGAGATAAGCATCCTTGAGAAACAGAGACAACATATAGGCCTGAGGGAGCAAGAAAGGAAAGAGAATCTGAAGGGACAACATCCGAAAGGAAGGCACTTTTAGAAAAGTGTTTAGATGAGAGAGGTCTAAATAGGTCTCTAAGTTCCCTTTTTTCTGGGCACTAGAAACAGTCTGGAGTAGAACCCTTTCCCCCTTTGGGACACAGGCACCTCTTGAATAGTACCCTGAGTCAACAGATTTTTGAAGAACCTCTGGGAAAAAGGGAAGTTGCTCCAGGGGAGGCTGAGGAATGCTCATAAAGGAGGACAGGATTTCCACACTATGAAGTCCCCCTGATGAATAACTGACAGAACCCAAGAATACTGATTGATCTGAAGCCAAACAGGAAGAGAAAGAGAAAGGTGAAGAGAAAGAGAAATGTGGCTGGGAAGAGACAGAGTCATACAGCTCCTGGTTTGTCTGGAAAGGAAAGCTTTAGAGTCCCTGAAAACTGAGAAGCCATAGCACGAGGAGTCTGTTTGCCACTTTTCCTACCTTTAGTAGAAGGATGGGATTGCCTACGAACAAAGGCAGCCTTAGCAGGGTGGTTTCTCTGAAATTTAGGCACAAGAGAAACAAACACGTTTAAGCTCCTGCAAGTCCTTACGCTTATCCTGAAGGGATTTAAACAAATCAGCAGCAGCTTCCTCAAACAAAAGTTTAGAATCCAGAGGAGCATCCATCAACTTAGCTTTAACATCATCATGTAGACATTGAAGCCTAAGCCAAGAATACCTAATCACTGAACCAAAAACAGCAACCCTAAAAGAGACATCATAACTACATTTAATTGGATGATGAATGACATGAGAGAAAGTCCCCGGCAAGGAAAGTCTTGACGCACAGTCTAAATGAGAAGGAATTTGAGTAGAATAAGTCTTCATTATTCAAATCTAACTCATCTCAGAAGAATCCTGTTCTTCAGACCTTTTAAGGAAAGTAGATGACCAAAGAGGAGAAGAAACCAAAACTCTCTGAGGAGGTTTTAAGGACATTAAAGCAGCAAACAGCCCCTGAGTGAAGGCCTGATACTCACTTTGTGGATCCCTAAGAGCAGAAGAAACATGTTTAATTTTTTGCTTCTTCTTTAAGGGATTGTCCCCTCCAGGAAACTGAGAAGGCTCATACCTAGGACAGCAGTCAGGAACCATACTAGGAACTTCTTCCTCAACCAAAAATTGAGGAACTCCCCTAGACCCCTCGGAAAAAAATCAGCCTTGGTTCCCCCTGAATGTCTGAAGTGGACACCTGCAAATGCTCTTTGGATGTGCTGCCAGCCAGACCCTGACTGGCCTCTGACACGGTTGCAGCAGAGAAATCTAACAACACAGCTGGGTGAGACTCTGGGTTTGTAATGACCTCAGGAGAAACACCCTGGTATAGGCTGGATAGTGGAAGATTCCAGTCATACCTTTTTCACCTTCTTCTTCCTAATGGCTGACCCTCAGAGTGGGAGAGTCCTTTCATTGTATCTTTAGTGAGAAGTTTAAGATGCTGGTTCTCAAGATACAAGAAAAGGGAAGAAAGTCAACTGTGAAGAGTTTTCAGAATGAATGCCTGACAAAAAGAACAAGGCGTATGGTCATGAAAAGCTTCTAGACAAAAAAGACACTTGTCATGGAGGTCTTTAAGGGGAATCTGTCTCCCACACTGGCACTTACCCTTCCTGGATGGTATTAACCCCAAGGAGCATAAAAAGAGTAAGAAAAAATAAAATCCCCAATGGGGCACTTATCTGTAAGTGCAATAGAAGTCAGCAAACAGGCACAGGTAGTCACTGGAGACTGAAAATGGGTTCAAGTGGCAGAAAACAGATGCAGGTAAACAGACTGATGGTAAAAAGATGTGTTCAGACTGCTGGCAAAAAAAGTTCTGATTATGGTAGGCCTGAATGTCACCTTTAGGCCCTATGCTATGCAAGGAGCATTTGGTTGACATTTGGCGTACCTTTTAAAAGGAGCAAATAGTCTTTGGTAGACTTGCTGGATGTTCTGGCTTCCATGGCAGGGAATCCCATCTGTTAAGAATACTGCAGCAATGAATGTAAGGACATCATGTGGTACAGCTGTCCTTGCCAAGATCATTACAGCCTAATTATGCTAACAATAGCTGTATCTGTTATGATTACCACTATCCCTCTTTATACTGGAAAGACCCTAAGCAGTTGTGTGTAGTGAAATAACATAAAAGATGTCTTGAGATTTTAGAGCAAAAATATTTTCTAACTTTCCTTTGATTGTTGCCTAGGAACAGTACATCTGTATTTGAAATAGCTTAGTATGATATGAAACAATGCAAACAACTCAAATTATACCAAAGTGAGCTTTTATCTTAAAAAAAGTGAAGTTCAGCTCTTTGCTGTGGTTGTAGGTATAGTTTGTCATGCAGAATCTCATGTTTATGTAAAAATATACTCCACTTTAAGTCGTTAACCACAGTTTCCATGTTTATGCTCCAGAATAAATACATGATTATTTATTTAGTAAGCCAAGTTGGTGGACAGGTCCATGGAACATTTTCAGCCATAGCCTTGACCAATGTGGTAGCAAGAAATGTTTTGATTTTTTTTTTTTTTTTTTTTTTTTTTTTTTTTGCTGAGCAGGTAAAACACCTAGACAAATTGTCCCTTTCATTCAGGGGTGACTGTGAGTGCTTCCTGGTTAAGTGACTTGCTGAGAATCACACAGTAGGCAAACAAAGATGGAAGGAATCAAACTATGTAAACAGAAAACAGCTCTTCAACACCTAACAGCTTTACACCTCACCAAATGCCAGACCAGAATTACATTTGTTAGAGATAAAAAAATAATGACAGAGTATACTAATAGAAATAAACAGATAAAACATAATAGCTATCAATGGACACAGAAGTAAAATGAGAAAACAGTAATTATATACACAGACTAACAGTAGCATCTTACCATGGTACTGAAATTAAATTTATATGATTTAGAAGTATGCAAGGAATCCAGTGTGATATAACATAAGGTTTGCCATATGTGATTGCTGCTTGATGCTACCCAATGTCAGGTTATTAGCTAGTGTTGAAACAACAGCTCCTGTATTCATTGTCAGAAAATTTAGTTAACTGTTCTTTAAACTCCGTTAATGTCTGGATTTTTCTAATATTTTATGGTAATGAGTTTCAAGCTGCTGGGGCTAGCTTTAAGAAAGCTCTTTCACCTATTGCTTTGGAGAAGTGTGACATTGAAAGTAATGCCGAACTTTTTGAATGATTGCATGGATACTTGTACATATGTGATGTAGTTTGTACATTAATGCTGGGCTGTAGGAACCATTTATTAATTTTATATGTGAGGCAGATAAGCAGCAGAGTGGTCCTGCCAGATTCTGGCAGGCAGTTTACTTTATGCAGTGAGCAGTAGTGATGTCCTCATGGGGCAGCCGAAGGATATAAATCCAAGTATTATGAGCCAAAAGAGACTGAAATTGAGTAAGTACCAATTAGGAGATGCACCCTTTCGTTGATGTTTTATGGATATTCCTGCTTGACAGCGTCATCCAATCTGGTATGTGTAGGTATATACAGAATTTACCTAACATGGACCCCTTAGTGTGTCTGTGATGATTGTGCCCTGGCCCAGCAATCAAGGAGCCTCAATCCTTACCACTAACATCAGGGAGGTCATCTCCTCGAAGAGAGGAAAGGATAACTAATACACACAGTAAAGTACAATTTCCCTTAAGTGCACACAGAGATCACAGTCAGTCTGAGGCAGGTTGCTCCCTTGCTCACCAGGTCCCCAATAAGACTCCCCACTGGCACAGCTATAGGGTCCAGGTTTCAGCCTAGCTGGGCAAGCTAAAACCTCCAGTACCCTCTCTGTCCAACCAATGCTTCGTGTCCCTGCCAAGTAGCTGACACACCACACACACACACACACACACACACACACACACACACACACACACACACACACACACACACACACACAATAGATAAGTATTTATACAACTTCACAGACACCCCTGGGAAAGGCTGACACAGATTCTCCAGCTGTGCCCCTTTACCCAGACCATACGGTTGTAATCCCTGCCACCACCCAGCTAATAATATCAGCTACTAAAAGGCCCTTAACAGGGTGTCCAATTATTACTGTGCAATATTATTATCCAGTGGTAATGTGTCTATTATTGGAAGGGCTTAGACAGTAAACTCTATATAAATATATAATGTACTCTAAAGCATAATTTATCTCTACATAAACCAGCCACAGGTAGAAGGTTTTAAAAATATTTAATAATAAATAATTAAAACACAAGACAAAACTACTACACCACAGAGATATCTAAAAGTTCAGAGATCACACAGAAACTTAAAATAATACAGTAGGACAGGTCTGATTTCAAAGAAAAATACCTAATTAATCTTTACTAGCTTTAACTATTCCTACAAGAAATCACAGTGCTAGAAACTTACATGTGAGCTTAGGCAGAATGCTGAGTTAGATATCCAAGATCAAAATGCTCCTCAGTCTCTTGAGAGAAATAGTATTTAAACATCACTGACAAACATGTCTGCTGGGTGCCTCCCAAATTACATCATGTTGACACTTATGTTTTCCCAGGCAAACAAAGTGCACTATTTAGCAATTTAACACCTGCTCAGAAACTTACAACAATAAAAGTCATTTCACATGTATACTCTAACAGAAACCAGGGCAATAAAGCACATTCCACATCTAAATTCTGGTCATAAACTTTATCCTTAAAACAATGGGCAGGAAACCTTCATCCAGACTCACTGGAGTCGAATTCTAACATGAAAGGGTCACAACATGCTTCACTGGGCCAGTAGAGTGCAATGTTGTCACATATTTTGCAGTTCCACATTTCACAGTATTCTTTTCCACTCAAGAAAACATGCCTGTATTTTACATGTATTTACAAATGCCAGAATTATATATCAAATTCTATTTGACTAGGCTGGCAGCCTTCACTCATCTCTCCCCAGTCGTCACAGTGCCATATCCTATTTACTGTGACATGGAATATATGGGAGTTTTTGTGCTGAGTATAGAGCAAATAACAGTAAGCAGTATATTTATGTACTAGTTTTAACTGTTTGAGGACTGCTGTTGTGATATATTATATGTGAAATGTGAATGTTAGTGGTGATTAAGTGTTACTCACAGATATATTTGTTCTGTAATTACAGGTAAAGGAGAATTATGTGGATGAGTAATGGTTAGTGAGGGGTTCAATTTCATTTTCTGATTTGTATATATATATATATATATATATATATATATATATTTTTTTTTTTTTCAGTTAATTACATTGTATTTCTGCCTACCAGTTCCATAATAAATTGAAATGTTATGGATAGTCCTGCTTAACAGTGCCATCAAGTGTGCTAAACATGTAGGTATATACAGGAGTTACCTGACCTCATTTGTGCCAAGAAGTATAATAGTATTTTTTTGCAGTTAATTACATGTTGTACATCTGCCAATCAGTTACGTAATAAACTGAAGTCACATATGTAGTTTATCTTGGAACTTGTAAAGTGATAAGGGGTGTAAGTTAAGCCTGGTAAGTCCAAAGGCAAGATATTAATGAAAGTGAAGAAAGAGTATACTCCCCAGGATTAAAATCTTATCATAGAGCTCAGTTTTAATACTGCAGAGAAGGTGCCAGTTTCTACTTGCTGCTTACATAAGGATTTTTGTATTTTCGTATTCACCATCTTTCCTTCTTATCCAGTTTATTTCTGAACTTGTATTGTAGTGCTCTTTGGTTGTAAATTGATCCAGTGCTGAAAAGTATAAAGGTAGCATTCACCTTAGTTTCATATTATGAATATATTTTGATATTCTCACTTTAAGTGCTGTTGAGGTCTCCTTTCATAAACACAGTTTGTAGGTTTGCAGGTATGTACCCTAACTGTTTTGTTCACTGTTTAATAAGCTATTTAAAGTGAACCATCTCACTATATTTGATGTAGAAGAAATCAAGACTGACATAAAATAATAATTGCTAGGAAGGCCACAAATACTTTACTGACAAACACTTGCACAACTTGCATTTGGACTTTTTTTGCCTTTATAATTTTATTTCTACAAATGGTTTTAAGTAATTTATCTTGACTCCACATCAAAAAATATCTTTATATCATGGCTCAGCATATACACACACATTATTGGAGACTAATTTATGTCTCCTCACTTTTTTAAAACACAGAAAAGCAGGGATTGCTAAGCTAACAAAGACTTCTTGTTACCAAACACAGTCACAGGCATCCTTCTATGTCCAGATCTTGAAATAAAATCTGCTCACTGATGGGCTGATGGTATAACATTTGGGCTGTATATATTCCAAAGACCACATGCTAATTTGCCAAGTTTCTAATTTGCCTTAAGCTGTCTGCATTCCTGACAGAGCCTGCAGATATTGCACAACTGTCCAGACTTGCTCACTCCTGAATGATCACATAGTAAATCAGCTGGGTCTCCTCTTCATGACCCATGTTATATATGTTAGGAAAGTGATAATGACATTTATTAGTACTGCATGATCCAATTATTATGTAAAATAGAGTTTTTCTGCTAGCAAAGGGTGTTCTAGACTTAAAAGTCACATCTTGTACACTAAGCCATTGACGCTGAAATAAAATTAGATAAACAGATTACATTCAAGGTTATTCTGACATATTGTCTTTGTAGTGTAGGCCCATTTTATTTGTTTTAGCATAGATATGGTTCTGATAAGGATTTCACTACCATAATGATTTTCTGTCTGCTACATCTGTGAGCTATTTCTTCACATTTTGTCATCATAGTTTTTTGCAACACTCTCTTAAAATGCAGGTATTGTCAATTTGCTGCATTATTGTTATTTATGTACATGAGAAAGATACTTTGCTTTTTGATCTTAGCAGAAAAGCAGTCACTGCTCTGACTGAATCTCATAAATATCCACAAAGCAAATGATTTTGCATCACCATTTTTGTCCTCAGAGACATCGAACCACAAATTTCAACTGAGTTGATTAATTTATTTAATTATTTGTTTGCTTGATACATAGACTGGCACAAGACCCATGTCAGCTACAATCCAGGCCATACACACACTGCAATAAACAAAACAATTTTTGCAAAGTGTTTGATCTATCCTATAATATGCACACCCGAAGGAACAGGATGTAGGTGAGTTAACGTATTTACTTAATTTTAAAGATACAGATGTAGTAAATATGTAGCAAGCAGGAAACATATAAGAACAATATGAGTAATCAATACAAATATTTTAGACATAGCATACATGGTCTTGGAGGTGCATATTGCACTAAGCAGAATAAACAGTTCAGGGATAATCCAGGTTGGAGCTTTAGGTAGCGCTATTCTGATCTTACTCACTATCCATGAAACATTTAGTCTTGTAGGTGCACATAAACAATTTGTTCATATTAGCTGAAAGCTAAAGTAACTTTTAATTTGGCTAGGGAGTCAATGTAAGGTAGCTAGTGTGATCTCTGAGAAAGCCCTAAGGTTGCTTGACCAAAGGAAGGCCTAATGAGGGACAGTGATGTATGACCAATATTCACCAGTGGGTAAGGTGTGGCTCTAATTTGAAGTAAATTACAATGTAGCAGGCAGCAGGCAGTAATTCATGTGCATAAGTCTAAAGTTAAAAACGTAAGACAACCACAGCATGAGCAGTAAGTGGGAGCCATTCAGGTTGTCACAATGATACACAAATGGAGAGCAGCACTTGATGGGGTATAAATAGCTCAAATATTTGTTGACAGTCATTTGTATGAAATGAGTATTTCTTTCTGAATTTAAGGTGATAAGAGGAAAACATAGTCTAATTTTGGGGTAAATTCATTCAAGCTGTTGTCCTTACTAGTTTGAAAGGACATAACACAATAAGTTCAAACAACCAAACCAAAAACCACCTCCATAAACAACCTCATTTTGGTGACGATGGACGTCAACGATTTATTCACTTGCATATCCAACGATATAGGAACAGAAGCAGTAAGGGACTTTGCCTCTCATTTTGAAGTAAACATGGATGTGAACCTAGTATGCAGATTCTTGGAATTGGTCCTGGAGAGCAATGTGTTCCTCTATGGTGAGAGCTACTATTGGCATAAATGGGGGGTAGCCATGGGCACCCCCTGTGCAAACAGCTATGCCAATATAGTCCTAGCTGAATGGGAAAGGCAATGGGAAATGGATACGAAAAATGAATGGAAGGAACGCATCATCTTTTATAATAGATTTGTGGATGATGTTATATTCCTATGGAAGGGCAGTATGCAACGCCGAAATGATTTTGTCAACTATTTAACAAGTACGACTAGCTTTCTAAGATTCAAAGTGAAAACATCAGTAAATGAGATTGAGTTCTTAGACGTGAGAATTTCAATGAATAAAAGCAAAGGAATCGGCACCACTATATTCAGGAAACCAAACTGGAGGAACCATATGCTATACTACAATAGCATGCACCCGAGACATGTTTTTCAGAATATTGTTGAAAATCAAGTGACCAGGATATCCAAGCTCTGTACTGACGATGATAATTTTCTGCAGGAACAAGACAAACTATTGCAGAATTTTGCTTCAAGAGGCTATAATGAAAAACAATTAGTCATGAGTAAAGGCAAAGTAATGTCCATTCGATACAACAAAGGGCAACCGTAATACTCGAAACGGAAGCAGAGTGATGTGAAGAAATGTGGGAACAGCAACAGTCTCAGATGCATGATGACCTACAGCACTGACTCCTTTGATGTCCGTGAAACCATCAAGAAATTTTGGCCAGTCTTAACTGCTGACAAAATTAAGAGAATTGTAGGGGAAACACCCAAGTTTGGTTATAAAAACAAGAAGAACTTAAAGGATTTATTGTGCAACTATGATGGAATACCTAACAAGCAGAGTACAGAAGGAAGAAATAGGTTAGGAACTTGGAAATGTGGCTTTTGCAAAGCTTGCAGCCACATTAAATGTTCCAACAGTTTTGTTCATCCGGTAACTAACAAATGCTATAAGTACTCTGGTTTTGCTAACTGCAACACCAAGAATGTTATATATGTTGGGACTTGTAATTTGTGCCAAGCCTATTATGTAGGAAAGACCAATAGAAAGTTTAAGGAACGGATACTTCGTCACCTGTTAGACATCAAGAATAAAGTGGTAACCAATGCCCTATATGGACATGTCTGAAAATCCAGGACATTCATTTAGCTTTATGGTTATCTCAAATGTGACTACTAACCTTCGTGGAGGAGACATTGTCAACAAAACTGAAAAGGAAGAAAGCAAATGGATTATGAACCTCAGAGCTAATTTATTTCCAGGGCTCAACAGAGTAGTTCCTATTAAACCTATTTTGAAAGAAAGAAGCCTAATTAAGAAATGAAATGGAGGCTTAAGGAAGGCGTGCATCTGATTGCTGTATGTGATTGGTTGAGCAATTAAGGATCTTTATTTAATAGCAGTAAGTCAGGTCTACACACTAGGATCTGAAGAAGGTTTTTTAACTGAAAGCGCTTATCCTGTTTGACCTGCAACCTGAATAGCACAATTTGTGCTTTTTATTTCTTTGTTTTATTAAAGCCTACATTTTAACAGAATTTCTCAGTGAACTTTCCGTTGTGGTGGAAGTCTTTTTTTCATTTTAACACAATAAGTTTGTAGGAGAACTTCAGCTGTTCGATCATTTTAGCAGAACTTAATTCAGTATTGTACCAAAGGGGGGGGGGGAGAGGGGGAGGCAAAGAAAAAAGTACTTTCCAAGATTACCACAAAGTAAAGATAGTATAGATAGTGCAATTATATCACAAGAGTCAATGCAGAAGCCTTCATTTTCATTTAGACAAAGAAATTCCAAATTTCATTTAAGTACAATCTTTTGATTCCATAAATTTTGAGTAGCCAACTTTAGGAAAAGAGACATACCCAAGAAATCATGGAAATCAGGCCCACACATTATTCAAAAAATATAAGCATTTCTTGGATCCAAGATGATTAGTTAGAATAGCCCCAGGCAGTGCCAAATCGGCCTATATTAGAAAAACAGATCATACAAGTAAACAGCCTCAGCCAATTTTTTAAAGCCTTAAAAGACATACTTGGACCCTAAAACAAGGACCTTATGATCATCTCTCTCAACTCTTCTCTCTCCTACGAAAAATAAAAGATTACATCTCTATCATAGGGAAACAAATAGATCTGCTGAGTACTCCCCAAAAGATCAAATTACACACACATGCACTACAATCATGTCCACGCACGCTCATGTGAGTGCGCGCGCACACACACACACACACACACACACACACACACACACACACACACACACACACACACACACACACCATACTTCTCAACCACCTAGCACAAGAATTCTTGGCAAAGCCAAAAATAATAGAGAGATAATTGCCTCAAATCAGGGAGAAATTTTAAATATTGCACCTATAATCATAGCTGATAGAATAACCATGTTTGCATTAGCTTGCATTTTCAAAATGATATGAAATTGTAAACTGAACGTCTGCCATTATTTAATGACTTCAGTCCTCAACAATTTACCAGAAAACCACAAATTTTATAAGGAACACACCAAAAATATAAAACAAAAATTCTGGACATTCTGCACGGTTGCGAGGAATCACACACACACACACACACACACACACACACACACACACACACACACACACACACACACACAATATTGTTGAGTGATAGAGTAAGAGAAAAGAAAATAGTATCACCTTATACTCGGGCGATATATTCTTACTCTTCAAATAATGGGATCACTTTAAACATTCACTTTACAAAACCCTCTGCAAAGCCTTCATAAAACATATAAACTAAAACCAGCCCTAGGTTTATTGCTTTACTTCAATATTTCTTTAAATGGCAGCCCCAGCTATTGACAGACACCTAACACAACTGTACAGCTTATCTGTATAAACTGGATGTACTCCTCTTCCTCCTTTGAACATGTCTATCCCTCTACCCAAAGGTGTATCAGAAACCACAGCCTAAGACTTCAGAGCTGTAGGCAGTCACTGGACATTATACAAATTCTAGAATTATCTGTAATAAAGTATTGGATCACATTATCATGGCTCACTTTTATTATATGTATGGACTTTGAAATTGTTTTAATACTTTATCTGCTGTATTTACTAATATGGATGAAGGCCTAATTAAATTAAAGATTGTCTGTAAAGTTACAAACTAAGATATGTATCTGCATTCCATTCCATCTTTTTTGAGAATTTTGCTGGTGGCTAAAAGGCTGTTCTACATGTATTTTCACACAAAATAATGTTTTTTATGTGAAGATAGGACTTTAAAAAGTGATGTCACCATCAATATTATAACACTTTCTAATATTCGGCTGTGATGAGCATCACTTAATGATGTGCATTCCAGGGCGGGCTGTGGAAGCTTTTCTTTCATGGCTTCCACATACTGTAGCTTTATTTTAATCAATTTTATTACATATGGGGTGGCTGCTCTTGTGGACATAACTATTCCCCCTTTTAATAGTGTATGTACTATTTTAGAAAAAATGAGTATGCCACTGTTTTAGTTAGTTAGTTTTGTCACAAGTTTTATTCAGGCCATCATTAAATCACAAGTTTGGTTGAAAAAACTCTAAAATGCACCCAGAGCATCTATAAAGTCATAGCTTTAAGACAAAGCTGAAGAGCAAGGCAAAATGTGAGAAAAGAAGGAAAAAAGTAATCTGTATTGTGGGGACACCAGGATGGGGTGGAAAATGGACAATGGAGGATAGAAATTGGGTCTATATTACAAGATCAAAACTTCAGGTTTTCGAATACCTAAAGCTCGAGCTGTAAATATGGAAAGCTAAAAACCGCAAACAGCCACTCCAACACAAGGAAAGAATTCACTTGGCCCTATAAAAACAAAAACAAACTTTTAAACCCAGATCAAGTGGTAGATATAGCAACTGCAAGCTCACTATACATTGGACAAAGGGCAAATTCCGCATAACGGCCAAGCAAAATCTTTTCCCTGCTGAAAAATTCGAGGAAGTGGCCATTCATGGTTTTCAGCTTTTGATATTTACAGCTTTAGGTATTCGATAACCTGAAGTTTTGATTTTGTAATATAGACCTATAGAAATCTGCTTTAAAGCAAAGGCTTGCGGTGGCATCATGTCTCTGGTAGATAGTAACTGAACTCGTAACTGTGGGTTAGCTTTACCAGATAAATATTCACAAGGCTATTTCTACTCTTCTAGTTTATACATATCTTTCTTTCCACTGAACTTGTACTGAGTTTCCAACCCAACTCCTGTCATCTCTTTATACTCACCTTTCTCCCCTGAATCTTCTGTTTTTTAGCCTGGTCCCTCACCTAGTCAGTCACTTCCCCTCTGCCCTCATTCTCTCCATCCTTACTCATGCCATTATCTGAATCCTCTGTAATGCTTACACATGTCCTCACCACCTGACTTTTCTGTCATAGTCTCTTCCTCCTTCTGTTAGGTTCATCTATTTCTTCTTTTCTTTCTGTAAATTCTGTTAAGTATCACATTACTTAGCTGAATTTATTCTGCAGTACTTTTGGTACATCATCTCCCTTTTAGCCACCTTCAACAAAATATTTATATGGGAGTACTCATGGTGTAGGTACGTTTAGTGAAGATGCGGGGGTGGTAAAATATTTGTGTGTGCATGTGTGTGAACGCACATGTGTGTGTGTGTCTCTAGGGGCATAAATGAGGTTGTATGAATGGGTGTGTGTGTGTGTGTGTGAGTGTGTGTGTGTGTGTGTGTGTGTGTGTGTGTATTGGATTGCATATGTAAACTGCTGCAGTGGGTTTACTAATGCACTGCTATGACAACATTCAATAGGAAACTTCAATACCTTCAAAACTCAACTCAAGTTACATCTATAAAGCTGATGGATTTGCTTACATTCATCCCCCTTCTAGAAGTTTCTCGTATATGTACCTTCCAAAACAACTAAGACACTTTACATAACTTGTAGAGGTAGCGGGGGGGAATTGGGGGCAGGGGAGCGGAGAGAGTCCGAGCGTTAGTGAGGGCGAACGGAGCAGGGCAGAGCCCACCAAGACAAGAGTAATGGGCAGCAAAAAGTAGGTATTACTTTACAGATCTGAGCACTTTAAACAAATTCCTGAGGTCTAATGGCTTACCAGCAAGCAGAATTCATTTGCTGAAGAGCACTTGTGTCCTGGAGGGAGACTAGTAATTTAAAGATGGCTCCATGCTCAGCAGGATTCTAATATAGACTTAGTATTGGGGGAGAGAGATAGCACAAGGGGTGTAAACCAGGCAGAATGCGAAGAAACCAGCCAAACCAGAGAGGCAAGCAGTGGAAAACTTTGAGTGAAGGCCTCAGAGGGGGTGAGTAGTAATACAAACTCTATTTGTAAAGTGAAGGAGAGAGGAGACAACAAAGTTTATTAAGGTTGGGAGTGTGTCTTCACATTGATTTGCTTATTAGTAGCCAGTTTATGCACAGATTAGAGTAGGGAGGGAGATACATTAGCAATGAAGGGGAATGTATAGAGATGCAAATAAATTAATGAAATAAAGCACTGAGAGGGCTGCTTGATGGTTAATTTAATCACAGAGATCTGAATTAAGTGTATACTGTCTATTGGACAGTTAGGATTATTGCACTAGCTGGGGGGG
The DNA here is from genome assembly GCF_019279795.1 of Protopterus annectens. Classification (NCBI taxonomy): domain Eukaryota; kingdom Metazoa; phylum Chordata; order Ceratodontiformes; family Protopteridae; genus Protopterus; species Protopterus annectens. The sequence continues at coordinate 151,490,461 of NC_056732.1, forward strand.
ACACAAGGCTACAAAAGTCAGTTTTATTAGCATGCTGAGAACTACTAAGAAATACTGCTAATATTATAGTTTCACTCTCATAAAACATACAAGTAGAATGCCTGGGTGGACTGACCCTGCTCTTGTGGCTCAAAATGTATATTCTTGTTTAGTTTTGCAGTACTGATTCCTTCTTACACTGTATGGGTGGTGTGGTAGCCACAGACTGCAGAGTTGCTTGAGTGTGCTCTGAAGAGAGATAGAGAAAAAAAGGATGAAGCTAGTGGAATGAGACAAAGCTAGGTTAAGGGAAGTAATGAGGAGATAGGAGGGTGTAAAAGATACAAGTCTGAGGATAGTGTGGATAAAGCAGGAGAACAGATGCTACTGCTACAGTCTGAGAGTGCTTCAACAGTAACCACATCACAGTGCCATAACTTAGTTTGGAAACAGGTTAATAAATCATGCACAATACATTTATCAGCCAATTATCCTGTGCATACAAGAAAAAGTAAAATGAACACTTAACAGCACAGCTGAATCAGTAGCAGAGACAACTGTAGTGCTAAATCAGTAAATACTGTTTCTAACTCCAACACTAAGTCAATTAGATTTACATTACAGTTATAACAGCAGTTTTAGTACATCATAGTAGCATAGAGACAACATAGCTGCAGTGGTAGTGTTAGTAAAATACAATTGCTGAATGTCAGATTCAACCAGTTAAATAAACAAATAAGCAGATCAGTAGTCAGGAATCAGAAAAATGAATACTAGTTGTATAGGTCCAAATACAGCAAAAAGTAAATGTTACTTTACAAATCTGAACACTAAACAAATTCATGCGGTTTAATGGCTTTCCAGCAAGCAGAATTCAATTGCTGAAGAGCACTTGTGTCCTGGTGGGAGACTAGTAATTTAAAGATGGCTCCATGCTCAGCAGGATTCTAATATAGACTTAGTATTGGGGGAGGGAGATAGCACAAGGGGTGTAAACCAGGTGGAATGCGAAGAAACCAGCAAAACCAGAGAGGCAATCAGTGGAAATCTATCAGTGAAGGTCTCAGAGGGGGGTAAGTAATAGTTCAAACTCTACCTGTAAAGTGAAGGAGGGAAGAGACAGCAACATTTATTAAGGTTGGGAGTGTGTCTTCACTTGCTTATTAGTAGGTAGTTTGTGCACAGATTAGAGTAGGGAGATACATTAGCAATGAAGGGGAATGTATAGAGATGCAAATAAACAGGTGGGCCTCAAGTGATACAAACTAAGGCAGAAAGCACTGAGATCTCTGCACTAGCTGGGGGGAGGGGGGCACAAGTCTACAAAAGTCAGTTTTATTAGCACGCTGAGAACTACTAAGAAATACTGCTAATGTTATAGCTTCACTCTCATAAAACATACAAGTAGAATGCCTGGGTGGGCTGACCCTGCTCTTGAGGCTCAAAATGTATATCCTTGTTTAGGTTTGCAGTACTGATTCCTTCTTATCAGGGGCGGCCCGTGCTATTGGACTGCCGGACTGCAGCCCCCTCAACTGTAAAGTAAAAGAAATAAAAATAAAAATAAATAAAAAGAAAAGAAAAAAAAATTTTAAAATTCACGGACTTCGCGCATGCGCACTAGTCCGGACTGCTGCTTGAGAGTCTGGAGCATGCGCAGATTGTCTCAGCAGCAGTCCTGACTGGGAAACACGAGGAATGGAGCTCCCAGAAGTCTATGCAGTTTTAAACTGCATAGACTGTCCTAGAACTCGCTGGGAAAATGCGTCGGGGTCGGACTGCAACGTCAGCAGTCTGGAGTTTGCTGCAGTCTTGTCGGGGGAAGATCTTGGGGGTCTTTTTGCTCGCAGGGTCAAGATCTCGCGGGTCTGGTGTGGATTTGCGCAGGGTTTGGATTTATGGTGGTTTCACTTGAGAGGATTGAATTTATGGTGGATTATGGTGGTTTCACATGGTTAAACTTTGCTGACAAGATCTACTACAGGTAAGTGTGTGGACAGGGATTTGGATGTATGGTGGTTTGCTGCAAGGGGTGTGTGTGTGTGTGTGTGTGTGTGTGTGTGTGTGTGTGTGTGTGTGTGTGTGTGTGTGTGTGTGTGTGTGTGTGTGTGTGTGTGTGTGTGTGTGTGTGTGTGTATGTGCGTGTGTGCATGTGTGTGTGTGTTTTCATCTGTCCTTGATTTTTACAGAATGGTCTGGTTTCTGTCATATTTTTTGTACTGTTGATTTATGCTTATTACTCAAAGTGCCTGTTGCTCTGTGTTTAAGTAGCAATACTTTAATGACCATCAAGTAAGCTTGGCTGAGATTGCAAGACGCAAGTAAGCTTTAATAAGCATGCTGTTAAAGAATTGCCAACACTGAAAGCCTTTCTGTTGCCATGTAGAGAATACTTAACTAGATAATGTATAAGCCTTGGGTATTGAAATGCATATGCCAGTATTTGTAATAAAGGACAGGATTACATTATTTTAAGAGTCTCATTACACTTGGAGACTTCCAGTCATCTCTGCAGGCTTTACCCGTAAACAGAATGCCAATCGTGTGGTCCATAATCTGTACAGTAATCCTTTTAAGCAATGTATCTTGAGCTTATTTCTTGTTTGCTTTTCATTTTTTACTTTGATCATGTTTTCACCATGAAACAAGTAGATGTCAGGCAGCAGGTCTTTTTTTTGGATAAGGAACATTTTTACAAGTGGGGGCATCAGATATTTCTACTTTCAGCATGTTACTTGGTACTTTAATAAAGCTGAATATAAATTATAATTAGAACTGCAGTGCAAGAAGTGGTTTGAGTTGAGTGCTGCTTGTTTTTCTTATACTTGATTTTGACTGGCATTCCATTAATGTATTTAAAAAAAAGTAATTTATTTTTTCATGCCTCACAACCTTTTTTGCTTCCATCTAGATATTAAGCTGTCATGCAGCCAATGCATTGAAATATTTTTATTCTTCTACACTTCATTTTGTCTTGATTGGACTCTCATAATAACGGTTTGGCACCCAGGGCAGTATATTTAGTTTTTGTGGTTTGCTACTACAGGTGTGTGTGTGTGGTAGGGAATACCTCAGGCTTGAACCCTGTAACTTGTATGCAGGTGTTAAAGACCTGAATTCCCTACCCACCACCATTTGTAAAAAAAATGCAGATTTTTGCCTCATATTTGATCTGATCTGTTCCTCATAATATCTGTGGTTTGTAAATGTTGCAATGCTTGATATTTGATGGTGCAGTGGTAGCATTGTTGCCTTACAGCTGTAGATTCTCAGGTTTGATTTTTGGCTGGGGTGCCTTTTTTGTGGGGTCTGTATCTTCTCCCTGTGTTTGTGTGGGTTTAGTTTTGTGTCCCCCCCATGTTACAAAGACATGTCTGCATTATTTCTTCCTGGGCCTCTGCTGAAAATTGTTTTTTTGTTCCAAGTCAGACTGTCCTGATTAACAAATGGTAAATAAAATTGACAGGCATTTGAATTTCAGACTTCAGGTTTCTGAATGTTTAATTCCTTGCATATTTGATGGTGCAGTGGTAGTATTGTTGCCTCACAGTTATAGTTTTTTCTGGTTTGATTCTTGGCTGGGGTGCCTTCTGTGTGGAGTCTGCATCTCCTCCATGTGTTTGTGTGGATTTGCTCTGGTGCCCTGCCATTTTACAAAGATGTGTCTGCAGTATTTCTCCCTGGGCCTCTGCTGAAAATTGTTTTTGTTCTGTCAGAAGTAAAATTGACAGGCATTTGAATTTCAGACTTCATGTTCTTCAGAAAATACATAGTAACACAACCTTTCATTCTAGCAATTTTCTAAGTTTATAAGATGAATATTTGAAATTTGTCCCTATTTTTGGGACTGTATTCCCCCATTATTGGCTTCGTCCAGGGGTTTTGTGCTAAGGTTGACAGCTATGGCAAGAACTGAATTCACTGAATATGTTTGAGGGCTGTATTCCCTCATTACTGGGTTTGTCCAGGTGTTTTGTACTAAGAGGTTGACAGCTATGGTGAGAACTGAATTCACTAAATGATAGCCATTTAAGTTTCAGTCTTCCTCTCTTTTACAAAGCAGCTGATTTGGCGTAGTGGTATGTTGCTCTGACTGTTTTGCACAGGGACCTTGGCAGTAAAATGTATGGTGATAACGCAGCATTTCTCTTTCACAAAGCAGCTAATTTGGCATAGTGGCATGTTGCTCTGACTGTTTTGCACAGGGACCTTGGCAGTAAAATGTATGGTGGTAACACAGCATTTTATTCTAGCAACTTTCCAAGATTATACAAGCAATGTTTAATGTGTCCCTGGTTTTTGGGCTTTTGACCCCCCCAATACATTTTGGCTTTTTCCAGTTTTCTTGTGCTGCGAAGTTGAGATGAAGTTGAGTATTGAGTAGATTTTACAAGGAGCTGAGAGCTGCAGGGGAACAGAAGTTTAGTGTTGCTTAAGTGAAGTTGGTTTGACTTGTTAATAGCACAACAGGTTGTGTACTTGCTTTTGATGCAGAAGGCTGTGGGTTCTACTCCCACAAGGGATGGATGCTGCCGTACTGAGAATGTTCTCCTTGGTGAAGATACTAACTATGAGTCTGTTATTAGTTTGCCATCCATTTCCTCTTGCAATATTACTAGCTTATTTTTTTAATGTAATATAGGCAATTTATTCCTGAGGGGCAACAGATTTTTCGATGAAACCATGAAATATAAAGGTGTTTGCTAGCAGCAACCTCTTCATTAGTTACAGATTTCTTTAATGTGGAATTATATTGATGACTTTTACTTCTTCAGAGATTGCGCATATTTACTGATAATGGACTGTAGAATTGTGCATATTTACTGATAATGGACTGTAGAATTGTGCATATTTACTGATAATGGTGGACTGTAGAATTGTCCATATTTACTAATAATGGTGGACTGTGGAAGTCTGAGTAGACTTTTATAATGGAAATGTTCTGAACTGGGCAGTTTTGTCATTATGGGTACATGCATTTCATTGCTTACTGGAAAAATGTTCAAAACAAATTTAAAACGCCCACTAACAACTGTACTGCATTGTACAAGGAATATAAATTTAGTACAATGAGGAAGGTGTATCAAAGAGCACATGTATGTTTCATATGCAAGGGGCCTATGATTTGAAAACAGCCCAAAATGAATCTTTATCTGCCACTGGCAAAATGTATTTTCTTTGAATGTGGGTTTCAATGCTGTTTCAATGAATGTGAGTTTCAAGGGCAGAGAAGTTTTAATGCTAAGTCTATTTTTCATTGTGAGACTGCATTGCTTTGTTTAGCAGATGTCTTAGTGTTTGTGCTGTAAAATACAAAATAAAACTTTCAAATGAAGTCCAACTCATCATAGAAGTAAAGCAGTATGCACATTAGTGTTTATGGTAAATGGAGTGAAATAGCCAAGTAATGGATCATTGGAATGGCTGCAGAGGCTCCATTCAACCATTATTTTGTCAGGGGGGAAGGGCAGCAAACTGAGACAGGCCCAGCTGAACTATACCTCCCAACTGTCCAGATTTTCAAAGAATGAATAGATTTTTGCTTCTTATTTTTGGTTTGTTCTTCATAATTCCTAAATGATTTGCCTGAAAACTACAAATTTTAAGTCACTAAATAATGATACACTGAGTTTCAGACTTCATAACCTTCAGAAAAATGCATGCTAAAGTAAGAACTGTTATTCTATCAACTGTCTCAATTTATACAAGAGCAATTTTTAGTACTGTTTATGTGTTCCCCCAATATATTTGGCCTTGTTCAGATTTACTGCATTAACAGGTTGAGAGGTACATGCAAATGCATTGCTTTATAGAATTAGGCATAGCCAACCTCTCAACTGTCCCCGATTTTGGCTCAAAATGTTGCTCTTCCCCCTAATAATCCCTCCACAAAATAACAATTTTGGAAGAAAACATGGAGGGTTTACAATTAAGAAATAACTATAATAATCAAAGGTATAGATTACTTGAAATGCATGTAGATTCTTTTATTTTGTCAGCTGCTCAAGTTAGCAGTACTAATATTAAAGTGTCCCTTCTTTGACAGGTTCCCAGCTGTATTGTGTGGCTATTTCATATTTGTGCATCACATTTTTGGTCCATTTTTCATAAAATTGTGTGTTTTGGCAAATTAGTGATAAATCATTAAAGACTGAAGTTAGAAAATAATGACAGACATTTGAGTTTCAGATTTTATACTCTTCAGAAAATTCATACTAATGCAAGACCTATTCTATTATCTTTCTAAGTTTATTAGAGCAATATTTAAAAATTGTCCTTATTTTTGGGCCTTTGTCCCACTTCTGTGTATGGCTTTGTCCAGATTTCTTGCTCTGAGGTTGAGAGGTATGACAAATGTGTCAGGGCCATCACAGTCAGCCAGAGACATTTCAAATTGTGACATACTTGTTGCACCCCACTCCCCCATGTAGTGACTCTGGATGTGTCCAAGCAAGGCAAAGAGTAGTTATGCAGTGTAAATGTGCAGTGTGTCCCCCCATCCAAGGTAGACACAAGTACTACAGTGGCTTTTCATCTGTCCTTGATTTTGCAGAATGGTCTGGTTTCTGTCATATTTTTGTACTGTTGATTTATGCTTATTACTCAGATTTATGCTTATTACTCAAAGTGCCTGTTGCTCTGTGTTTAAGTAGCAATGCTTTAATGACCATAAGGTAAGCTTGGCTGAGATCGTAAGATGCAAGTAAGCTTTAATAAGCATACTGTTAAAGAATTGCCAACATTGAAAGCCTTTCTGTTGTTGCCATGCAGAGAATACCTAACTAGATAATGTATAAGCCTTGGGTACTGAAGGACAGGATTACATTCTTTTAAAAAGCTCACACTTATTGGAGACTTCCAGTCATCTCTGCAGTCTTTACCCGTAAACTAAACAGAATGCCAATCATGTGCGGTCCATTACCTGTACAGTAATCCTTTAAGCAATGTATCTTGAGCTTGTTTCTTGTTTGCTTTTCATTTTTTACTTTGATCATGTTTTCCCCATGAAACAAGTAGATAGTTGTCAGGCAGCAGGTCTTTTTTGGATAAGAAACATTTTTACAAGTGGGGGCATCACAGAGATTTCTACTTTCAGCATGTTACTTGGTACTTTAATAAAGCTGAATATAAATTATAATTAGAACTGCAGTGCAAGGAGAAGTGGTTTGAGTTGAGTGCTGCTTGTTTTTCTTATACTTGATTTTGACTGGCATTCCAGTAATGTATTTAAAAAGTAATTTATTTTTTCATGCCTCACAATCTTTTGTTTCCATCTAGATATTAAGTAAGCTGTCATGCAGCCAATGCATTGAAATATTTTTATTCTTCTACACTTATTTTTGTCTTAATTGGACTCTCATAATGATGGTTTGGCACCCAGGGTAGCGTATTTAATTAAAGTTAGTTTTTGTGGTTTTGAGCATAGCTCCTCCCCTTTCTAGTTGGCCATACCCCTCCCCATGACCCCACCCATTCAGCTGTCTCCTGCAGCCCCCCTTTGATTTGAAGTCACCAGCCGCCACTGCTTCTTATACTGTATGGGTGGGGTGGTAGCCGCAGACTGCAGAGTTGCTTGGGTGTGCTCTGAAGAGAGAGAGAGAGAAAAAAATGCATTGCAAAGTCACATAAACTACATGTATAGTAATCACAGCCACACCCACAGCTGAATCTCACATCACCTCCACCAATCACAGCTTCTGAAGTCAGATCACATTACACCACACCAACTTGCTCCACCACAACATACTCCCAAATACTCTCATTTCCACTAGGTATTATTTACATTACCCCACACTACTTTCCCATCCACATATAGCGCAACTCTATAATTCCTATCCAGCTCCACCTAGAACCAACCTAAACTGTATAACCATGACTATCACACAACTAAGTCTAGTCTGTCTTCTCATAATTCTTTATAACTCCACAAGCTATCACTCTAGCAATATCCCTAAACGTAGTAGCACAACACTATATTATGCATGCTTATATACAGACACCGCACATTATAATAATATCTGCCCACAATTGTTCAAGAACTACATAACAGACCAATTCAGAACTAAACACATATGCTCTCATTCCTACTCCAAAAAACACAATACTTTCTCACACTCATCACCAAACTCCAACATCTGTATCACCATTTTAACACCAGGCTCACCATAAGTGGGGATATCCACCCCAATTCGGGCCCAAATCCATCCTGTCCAACACAAACGGCTCCAACACAAATGTCAGAACATACCCCCACTATCTTTATCCCTGGGCAAATCAACAACAGCAGCAAAACCAACCATCTTTTAATGAGAAATATTAATATTAGAAGTATCAAAAATAAAATACCTGAACTCCAGGCCACAATAGCACACTACTCCCCAGACATAGTTGCTTTAACAGAAACCTGGCTAAATAAAAACATAGCTAACTCAGAAGTTCTCCCTACTGGCTACAATATCATTAGACAAGACAGACCACTTCATAAAGGGGGTGGAACTGCCTTACTGTCTAAGTCCAACTTAACTGTATGTCAGTTACCAAACTCCTACCCCTCCCCCAATAATTGAGACATACTTATCTCACAACTTCAACTTCACCCTAAAAAAGTCATCACCACAATTGTTATCTATATTCCACCTGGTAATACACCTGCTAGCCTTGAAGACTTCTTATCCTGGTGATCTTCCACATACTCACAAGAAACTCTTATTCTGGGGGATTTCAACCTAGATTGGTTCACCTGTATATCAGAACCACCAAGTAATCTAATAAATCTCCATGGCTACCAGCAGATAGTCCAAATTCCAACTAGATGTGATAAAAAATCTAAAAGGGAATCCATCCTTGACTAGGTCCTAACTAACAACCCCACATTGTACCCCCACACATGCAGTCTCCCAGACACCTTAAGTGACCACAACATATTATATCTTATACGTAGTAGAACAAGCATATGCAAAACCACTAACTATAAATCCACTAGAAACACAAAAAAAATTCTCTCCTGAGGTCCTCAATACTTTACTCTGCAACTGTGACTGGACCCCCCTAAAAACCCTCCCACTTGACCAAGTTGTAGCATATTTCAACAAAACATTTCTGCAACATCTAGACACTGTCACTCCATTGCACAAATCTCGGTTAGAACCTCTACAAACCCCTGGCTCAGTAAAGAAACCAAACAAATCCTCAAGTCCAGAGACATTGCCTGGCTTTACTATCAAAAAAACAAAGAAACACAACGCCTAACTAAGTACCAAGAACTGTGCAACCATGCAAAAAAATGCATTAGGCTGGACAAACAAATCCTACTACATGACATTACAAACTAAATACCAACACAACCCCCCCAAAATTTTGGAAAAATGTAAACCAGCTACTAAAACCACCCAAAAGGCTACCCTCAAACCAACCACCCCTGACACTAAAGTTCCCATCGAAACACAATTCAACTCCCACTTTGTGAACTCAGTTATATCCTTAGTATCACAGGACAGTTCCTACCTCACTATCCCCCCAACACAAATAACACTAATACAAGCTTTACCCTCAAAACAGTTTCCACCACTTCAATCAAAAGCATGCTCTCCAAACTAAACACCTCATCAACAGCAGCCAACCTACACTCCAGCTATTTCTTGAAACTCACAGCAGATGCTATTGCTATCCCAATCTCCACTCTCATAAACAGATCAATTGTTGAAAACTATGTGCCCAAACTCTGGAAAATATCTTATGTTACACCCATTCATAAAGGCGAGACCTCCACTGAACTTAATAACTACAAACCCATTGCTTTATACTCCCCCTGGCCAAAATCATAGAAAAATCCATCCATACCCAGGTGCTAAAATATCTCCTAGACAGCAACATCCTGTCACCTACTCAGCATGGTTTCAGACATGCCCATAGTACCACTACAGCCCTCCTCTGCTTCACAGACACAGTAAACCATCTCAAAAATGAAGGCTTGCAGGTGTCAACTCTTTTTTTTTGGATATGTCCAAACCATTTGACACGGTCTCGCACCAAATCCTGCTAAACAAACTAAACCAATATCAGCTATCAAATTCCACTCTTACCTGGTTCCAAAGCTACTTAACTGACAGGAACCAAGCTGTGAAATGGGAACATTCTCTCTCTCCTCAGCTGCCCATAACTATAGGAGTCCCACAGGGTTCTATCTTAGGACCACTACTATTCACAGTGTTCACAAATGACCTCCATACCTCCACACAGCATGCATCTATCGTTCAGTATGCAGATGATGCTACCTTAATATGTGCTACACAAAACATTCCCACCCTCCTGCAAACAACTCAACTAGCATTCTCTGACGTTGAAAACTACCTTACCAAAGCCCAACTTATCCTCAATCCAAAGAAAACTCAGCTTATGATTATAACCAGTTCTAACAAAAACACTGATAACAGTCAGTTCACTATCTACTCCACAAATGCTACTCTAATCGCTCCAGTGGCACAGGCTAAGCTATTGGGAATAACCATAGACTCCTACCTAAAATTTGATAGCCATCTCAACTTAACTATTAAAAAAGTACATGCCAAACTGTGATCACTCTACCGTATCAAACCATTTCTTACTAACAGCACAAGATCAGCCATTGCTTGCTCCCAACTTCTATCCACCCTACTCTATGCATCTCCCATTCTGACTAATCTCAACAAAATTGAACTAAGCAAAATGGAAGCGTGCTATAACAGAATTGCCCGCTTTGCTGCAAATTGCTCATATAGAATTCATCACTGTACTGCTTTGAAACAGCTTGACTGGCTTGAACTGCCCAACCTCCTATCCTACAATCAGCTCTGCATCTGTCATTCTATCTATTACCTCCCCAATAAGTGTCCTGCCCTCAAAAACCTAGTACAACATCACTCAGCCAAAAGGCCTCTTAGATCATCAAGCAAACTACTACTAGAAGTCACCAACAGCTACAATAGCTTTGGAGATGCACTATATAATAGTTCAGTGGCTAACAAATGGAACTCTGTCCCCACTAGCATACAAAACACATCATCCAAAGCCTCCTTTAAAAACCTCATTAGGGAACATCTCAAGCAAAGTTGGTAGTGCCATGATAGCTCCCCAGGCTAGTGAAAGTGGATAAGGTACACATACTAAACCTAGAGTACTTGATAATAGTTTTCACTCTTACTCACAAACACTGGCTATCTACAATGTATGTACTGTACCTGTGTACTATGTATGTATTCCACCTATGTTCCAAATTTCATCTGTATACCACAAATCTATTAATTACCTTTATTTTTAAATTAAGATTTCTTGTTTGTTCTCTCCACTGTAACTGTTGATGTGCTGCATACCACTGTAAAAACATGTCTATTGTAATTTGTGTGTATACTGATCATGTCTAAATATCTAAATGTATCTGTAATTTTTCTATGTGGAGCTTTTCTCCCTGGGCCTCTGCTGAAAAAGGGCCTTTTCGGCTAAGTCAGACACCCCCGGTTAACAAATGTAAAATAAAATAAATAATAAGTAAATAACTTGGTAATCATAAAACCTCTCCTCTGACAACTCTCTGTATCCTTGCTTCTTCTTCATACACACTTTCTTTGGACTTCACCTTCATACTTTTTTACACTATACCTCTTCCCACTCTTCCTTACCTCTTGGTATAGAATATGCCACCAGCTATACTAATAGTTTCTATTAGACCTCACATTTTCATCCTTTATCCTTTTTCAAATCTGCTGTCTTTTCTTGAACTCTTAATCCTTCATCATGCTTGTTTGCTACAGAAAATTGAAATTACAAATTATGTACTACTAATACTCATTTAACTTACTAATATCGTACCAATATCCTGTATAATAGCTTGCATATATTTGTAGTAATTACTGACATGTATATGCCTTTGCGTTTGCTATAATTGCACCTGTCTAAACCTAGCCTTGTGTATATATCTGAAGCTTTTACTTCTTGTATAAATTGTTTTTGTTGCACATTTTGGAGCTTTTCTCCTTGGGCCTCCACTGAAAAGTGGCTACATATACAACCCAGGTGGATTTTCCTGGTAAACAAAAGCAAATAATAAATAAATAACATGAGTGTATGACTGCATGTTTCAGTGAGTATGGTCCAGTGTCAGAGGCTTGCTTGTTGAGAAGTCGATATGTTTGGGTGTGTGTGTGTGTGTGTGTGTGTGTGTGTGTGTGTGTGTGGGGGGTTAGCAAAGTGCCTTTGCTAGTGAGACGCATGAGACACTAGGAAGAACACTAGTATGACAAGGTTTGACAGTGCCAGTGATCAAGTCTGAGACACAGTAATCAGCTAATAATGACGACTTTATTGCAGCTATACCTGTTTCTGAATCACATTTTCTAGCCATTACTCTCATTTACCAATTTACACCAGGCAAGTAGCTGGAACGGTGAGCATTTCTTTAAATCATATGAAGTGCGAATATTATTTTTTGCAACTTTTCTTGCTCCTATTGACATGTGTACCTGTCTTTTTCACTGCCACAACACTCCGTGTATTTTCTTATGAAAGACGATTTTTTGCTTTTATCTGTTACTAAGTCATGCATGTTGTGAAGATTGGAGGAAGATGGGCGAAGGCTGCCAGCCTAGTCAAATAGAATTTGATACGTAATCTATCAACTGTATAAATAAATGTAAAATACAGGATTGTGTTTTTAAATGAAAGAAAACACTGTAAAATGTGAACTTCAAGATTGTTGCAACATTGCCATCTGCTGTAAGGAAAACCAAGCCAAGCATTTCAAATGTGTCTTTTGAAGCTGGAAAGATATTATGAATCTCTTTGATGTTTTACAAGTTGGCTCCAGTGGGTCTGGATGAAGGTTTCATGCTCATTGTTTTAAGGTTAAAGTTAAGGGCCAGAATTTACACGTGGAAGGTGCAATATTGCTCTGGTTTCTGCTAGAGTGTATATGTGAAATGCCTTGTATTGTTGCAGTTTCCTGAGCAGGTGTTAGCTTGCTAAATAATGCAGTTTGTGGCCTGAGAAAACCTAAGTGTCAAAATGATGTAATTTAGGAGGGACTCAGCAGAGCTGTTGATTAGTGTTTAAAAACTATTGTTCAGTGAGAGACTGTAAGTATTTTGATCTTGGACATCTAACCCAGCACTGCTTGCTCTTTATGTATGTAAGTAGGATTATAGCACTGTGTTTTCTTTTAAGAATAGCTAAAAATTAGAAAGTTAGATTGTGTTTTTCTTTGACATCAGACCTGTCCTAATGTATTGTTTTAAGTTTTTGTGTGATCTCTGAACTCTTAAATACCTCTGTGGTGTAGTAGTTTTGTCTTATGTGGCTGGTTTATGTATAGATAATTAACCTCTAAAGTACATTACATATTTACAGATTTTACTGTCTAAGTCACTCCAAATTAAGCCTAGACTGAATACTCACATTACCAATTGGATAATAATATTGCACAGTAATAATTGGACACCCTTTTAAGGGCCTTTTAGTAGCTGATAATATTAGCTGGTGGTGGCAGAAATGCTACCATATAGTCTGGGTAAAGGGGCACAGCTGGAGAATCTGTGTCAGCCTTTCCCAGGAGTGTCTGTGAAGTTGTATAAATACTTATCTCAAAGTGTGGGTGTGTGTCACCTACCTGGGCAGGGACATGAAGCACTGGTTGGACAGAGAGGGTACTGGAGGCTAACTTGCCAGCTAGGCTGAGATCTGGACCCTATAGCTGTGCCAGTGGGGAGTCTTATTGGGGACTTGGAGAGCAGGGGAGCAACCAGCCCCAGACTGACTGTGATCTCTGTGCGCACTTAAGGGAAATTGTACTTTACTGTGTGTATTAGTTATCCTTTCCTCTTCTAGGAGTCACCCTCTCTGGCGTCAGTGGTGAGGACTGAGGCTCCTTGATTGCTGGGCCAGGGCAAGGTTGTCACATATTAGTGGCAGTGATTGAGGTATCCTATCACATATTGTTTTGCTGTGGTGGGATCCAAATCACATATTGATTAATTGGCTTGTAGTGGTGTGGGTAGAGCGAATTCCTGTAGCTTATGTACAGTGATCCCTAAAAGTGTTTTGCACTCTAAAACAGCCAAGCAGTATATACTCTGAGTTCAGATCACAATTGTTTTATTTCTTTTGTTAGCTTAGTGTTAGTCAGGGTGAGCAGGCAGCATGTCAGCAGAGGAGTATGGAAAGCTGACAAGGAGCCAGCTGGCAGAGATGTGCCAGGCTAGGGGATTGGTGCATGGAAACCTGACTAAGGCAGGCCTGATTGCAGCCTTGGTTACAGCTGCATCAGAGAACAGCAGCCTGGAGGACAATCAGACTGACAGTGCACATACAATATCCTCGGAGAATGGACAGCTCAACATTTCTGCAGTGGACTTAAAAATCCAGCTGGAGCTAAAGAGACTTGAGTTGGAGGCCAGGCGTATGGAACTAGAAGCAGCTGAGAAAATGAGGAGTCTACAAGCTGAGGAAAATGAACAGCAGAGGAGGCATGAGAGGGAAATGCTGACTCTTTGCCAGAGTCATGGAGGTAATGGGGAAGGGAGTAACCAGACCCCAGAAGCACAAAAGGTCAGTAAATTTCTTCCACAGTTTAAAGAGGGGGATAATTTTGATAGCTTCATTCATATGTTTGCACGGGTATGTAAACAGTATGAAGTTGACCAAGGGCTCTGGGTACAGTTCCTGACCCCCTTACTCCACGGTAAAGCTGTAACTTCTTTAGCAAAAATGCATGACACTGACCATTTTGACTATACTGCTGTAAAAAGACACTTGTTGGAATGTTTTTAGCTAACACCTGAAATGTATAGGAAAAAATTTCATGAGCATAGACGCAAGGCAGATGAAAATGTATGTGAATATGTTGCTAAACTGAGCACTTATTTTCATAGCTGGGTGAGTGGATGTCAGATCACCACTTTTGAAGGGCTGGTAGACCTTTTGGTAAGGGAACAAGCCCTTAGCACTTTGCCTGAGGACATGTGGATCTGGTTAGCTGATAGACAGTGTGCTACTTCAGAGGAGTTGGGGAAGAAGGGAGACCTATACCTAGCGAGCAGGGCAGCCCTGCATAGGAAAGGGACCCCCAGTACTGCTCATGGGACTACAGGAACCCATGGTGGGCAGCACAGACTACCCCAACAGAATCCACCAGTAACAGGGGAAGCCACTAGTCCAAATATATGTCCAGGAGCTAGGGTTAAATGTTTTGAATGCAACCAGTGGGGCCATGTGGCATACAGATGTCCATGGAGGCAAGGTGGGGAACAAAAGGTGAAAGAGCCAGTAAGTGGGAAAGACAAAATGCCAATAGTAGGTTGTCTTGAGACAACCGTGGTATGGAACTATCATTCTGCAGAAGTCCTGAGAGGGAAGGATTTGGATGAGGCAGTACTATGTACTTATGCAGTTACACGCAGTGAGACTAGGAGACAAGCATGTGGGTCTGGTAGCCTGAGGGAGACCCAGACAGACTGCATACTTGCAGCCAGGACTGCTGAGGTGGTTACTTCAGGGAGTGAGCTATGCTGTAGCAGTGAAACTGAATGTGAGCCACAGCTGCTTGTGGGTACTGATGTTCCCTTGGACAGGGTAACTGCAAAGGTAGAGGTGAGTAGTAGTACTTAGGCTGACTGTGAGGCACCACTGTCAGAGGATGCCAGACGTCCTGTGGAAGGGGAGCTGGGAAGGGTTACAAGAAGAGACTTGAGACAGGCTCAACTATCAGACCCTACATTGCAAGGCCTGAGGCAGGTAGCTAGGGAGGCATCTGATTCTCAAGGGAAGGGGGAATCTGTATACTGGAACAAAAGGTTACTGTACAGAGAGTGGACCCCTGTGGGAGGGTTAGAAGGTGAGAGAGTACAGCAGTTGGTAGTGCCTAGAGCTTACCGTCTGGCGCTTCTAGCCATAGCCCATGATATTCCCTTTGCAGGTCATATGGGCATAAAACATACACAGAGGCGTATTATGCAAAACTTATATTGGCCTGGAATTTCCAGAGATGTAACAGGATACTGCAGGACATGTGAGCAGTGCCAAAAGATAGGCAAGGCAGGAGACAAAGTGAGAGCTCTTTGATGCCTTTGCCTGTGACTGAGGAGCCATTTCAGAGGATAGCTATGGATATTGTGGGTCTTCTGAGTACTCCAAGTTCCACAGGGAAAAAGTATATCCTAGTGATTGTAGATTATGCTACACGATACCCTGAGGCAGTGGCTTTGTCCTCCATTGAAGCTGAGAAGGTGGCAAATGCTTTGCTAGATATTTTCAGAAGGGTAGGTTTTCCAAAGGAAATACTGTCTGACAGAGGTGCCAATTTTATGTCAGACCTGCTGGCTTGTCTGTGGAAGTCCTGTGGGGTGAAGCACATGAAGACAACCCCCTACCACCCTAGACTAATGGTCTTGTTGAGAGGTTAAACTCTACAATCAAGTCCATGCTGCGGGCATTTGCAGATCAGTTTAAGAGGGAGTGGGACAAATATTTGCCCCATCTGTTGTTTGCTTACAGATAGGTTCCCCAGGAATCCACAGGGTTTTCACCCTTTGAGTTGCTGTATGGGCATAGGATGAGGGGAGCTCTAGATTTAATTCGAGATGAGTGGGAAGGTGAGTGTGAGTCTCACAAGGAGTTTGTTGTGGCATATGTCTTAAACATCAGGACAAGGCTCAGGGAACTCATGGGCTTGGCTCAGAAGAACCGGGCAGAAGCCTAACAACAGAAAAAGGTGTGGTATGACTGGAATGCTCGAGATATAGAGAGTATGCTGTAGGGCAGCAGGTGATGGTTTTTATTCCTGTCAGACACAACAAGTTGCAAGCAGCTTGGGAGGGACCCTACAAGGTGGTAAGAAAGGTAAGTGATGTTAACTACATGGTGCAACTGCTAGGCAGAAGGCAGGGGCACAAATTGTACCATGTTAACATGATGAAACCTTACCATGATAGGGAGGCCCTTGTGCTGAGCATTTGCAGTGGATTGCAGGAGGAGTCTGAGAGAGATCTTGTGAATGATCTCCTTAGTGAGGCTCAGGCTGACACCTCGGTGGAAGGGGTAGCAATGTCCCAGCAGCTATCTCCAACCCAGGTTCGAGAATTCCGAGCAGTGTTGCAGGAGTATGGGGACATTTTCACCGGGAAACCAGGGAGCACCCACCTGGTGCAGCACCAGGTGGATACAGGACCCCAAAGGCCTATCAGGCAGGCCCCTTATAGGGTGCCTGAGAGAGTCAAACAGACTCTGAGGAAAGAGGTACAGGAGATGTTGGAACTAGGGGTGATTCAAGAGTCCAACAGTCCCTGGGCCTCACTAGTAGTATTGCTGCCAAAGAAGGATGGCAGCACCAGGTTCTGTGTGGATTACAGGAAATTAAATAGTCACACAGAGTCATATGCTTACCCCATGCCTAGGACAGATGAGGCCCTAGAGCAGCTGGGTGGGGCTAAGTATCTTACAACCATTGATCTTACCAAGAAATACTGACAGGTGCCCTTGACTCCCAGTGCTAGAGAGAAGTCAGCCTTTCTGACTCCTTGTGGCCTGTACGAGTTCACAAAGATGTCCTTTGGGATAAAGAATGCCACAGTGACTTTCCAGAGGCTGGTGGATAATATCTTAGCAGGAGCAGGAGGGTTTGCCTTGCTTACCTAGATGATATTGCCATCTACAGCCATTCCTGGCAAGTACACCTTCAGCATGTCAGGAAGGTGCTGGGCAGACTACAGAGGGCAGGGTTG
Organism: Protopterus annectens; assembly: GCF_019279795.1. NCBI lineage: Eukaryota > Metazoa > Chordata > Ceratodontiformes > Protopteridae > Protopterus > Protopterus annectens. Next base: position 151,508,184 of record NC_056732.1, read on the forward strand.
ACCATTAAGCTGAGCAAATGTCAGGTGGGTATGACAGTAGTCTCCAACCTAGGACATAGAGTGGGAAGTGGGAAGATAAGGGCAGAACCTGCCAAAGTGGAAGCTATTCAGGCATGGCCTGCACCTGTTACCAAAAAGCTGGTTAGGGCATTCTTAGGGACAGCAGGGTACTACAAAAAGTTTGTCCCTAGTTATAGTACCATAGCTGCTCCCCTCACAGACCAGACAAGGAAGAACAGGCCAGATAAGGTAGTGTGGACTCTGGCATGTGAGCAGGCATTTCAGAAACTTAAGGAAGCTTTGGGAGGACCCCCTGTGTTAGCCAGTCCAGATTACAGCAAAAAATTTGTTGTGCAGGTGGATGCTTCAAATTATGGGGTGGGGGCTGTACTTAGCCAGATTTCTTCAGAGGGAGAAGAGCACCCAGTGGTTTATTTCAGTCGTAGGCTCCAACCCAGGGAGGAATGCTATGCAGCAGTAGAAAAGGAATGTCTAGCCATAGTGTGGGCACTACAAAAACTTCAGCCTTATCTGTATGGAATAAAATTCACTATGATGACCGATCACAACCCTCTAACATGGTTAAACCGAGCCAGTCAGCAAAATGCCAAGTTGCTAAGATGGAGCCTGGGGTTGCAAGCATATGATATGTCAGTGCAGCACTGCAGTGGGAGTAGGAATGCCAATGCAGATGGGGTCTCAAGACAGGGAATGGGGTGAGGTACACCCAGATAGACCTGACACTCTCAAGTGATGCTTATCAAGGGGCACTTGAAAAACTTGCTTGAGTTCCCTGGGGGTGAAGAGATGTGAAGATTGGAGGAAGATGGGCGAAGGCTGCCAGCCTAGTCAAATATAATTTGATACATAATTCTATCAACTGTATAAATAAATGTAAAATACAGGATTGTGTTTTTAAATGAAAGAAAACACTGTAAAATGTGAACTTCAAGATTATTGCAACATTGCCATCTGCTGTAAAGAAAACCAAGCCAAGCATTTCAAATGTGTCTTTTAAAGTTGGAAAGATATTATGAATCTATTTGATGTTTTACAAGTCGGCTCCAGTGGGTCTGGATGAAGGTTTCATGCCCATTATTTTAAGGTTAAAGTTAAGGGCCAGAATTTACATGTGGAAGGTGCATTATTGCTCTGGTTTCTGCTAGAGTGTATATGTGAAATGCCTTGTATTGTTGTAGTTTCCTGAGCAGGTGTCAGCATGCTAAATAATGCAGTTTGTGGCCTGAGAAAACCTAAGTGTCAAAATTATGTAATTTGGGAGGGCCTCAGCAGAGCTGTTGGTTAGTGTTTAAAAACTATTGTTCAGTGAGAGACTGTAAGCATTTTGATCTTGGACATCTAACCCAACACTGCTTGCTCTTTATGTATGCAAGTAGGATTATAGCACTCTGTTTTCTCTTAAGAATAGCTAAAGATTAGAAAGTTAGATTGTGTTTTTCTTTGACATCAGACCTGTCCTACTGTATTGTTTTAAGTTTCTGTGTGATTTCTGAACTCTTAAATATCTCTGTGGTGTAGTAGTTTTGTCTTGTGTTTTAATTATTTATTATTAAATATTTTAAGACCTTTACCTGTGGCTGGTTTATGTAGAGATAATTAACCTCTAAAGTACATTACATATTTACAGATTTTACTGTCTAAGTCACTCCAAATTAAGCCTAGACTGAATAGTCACATTACCAATTGGATAATAATATTGCACAGTAATAATTGGACACCCTTTTAAGGGCCTTTTAGTAGCTGATAATATTAGCTGGTGGTGGTAGAAATTACTACCGTATAGTCTGGGTAAAGGGGCACAGCTGGAGAATCTGTGTCAGCCTTTCCCAGGTGTGTCTGTGAAGTTGTATAAATACTTATCTCAAAGTGTGGGTGTGTGTCAGCTACCTGGGCAGGGACACAAAGCACTGGTTGGACAGAGAGGGTACTGGAGGTTAACTTGCCAGCTAGGCTGAGATCTGGACCCTATAACTGTGCCAGTGGGGAGTCTTACTGGGGACCTGGAGAGCAGGGGAGCAACCAGCCCCAGACTGACTGTGATCTCTGTGTGCACTTAAGGGAACTTGTACTTTACTGTGTGTATTAGTTATCCTTTCCTCTTCTAGGAGTTGCCCTCTCTGGTGTCAGTGGTGAGGACTGAGGCTGTTTGATTGCTGGGCCAGGGCATGGTTGTTACAGATGTCTGGAGTTTTTCTTCCTAAGAATGTAGTATTTAAAAATGAGCTCAACTCAGTTAGGCCTGCCAGTCAGCTAGCAAATATACATTTTTGTTTTGCATATCCATTGTAACCAACTAAACTGGAAAAGTAGAAAGCCGGAATCAAGGAATAAAATTAGTATTTCCTATAGGACAGAGGGAATTTTCAACTTGGCAGTGGCAATAAGCAATATGAGACTTGCTTGTTCTTTCTGTAAATAACATGGAATGAAAAGTTTGTGTTTTCAGCATTATAGCAGTAGGGTTTAACCATATGTTTTAATTTAAATCTGACTATAGTGCCCCCAGATACTATTCTTTATACACTTGTAAAACATTATGGAAAGCATTAAGTATTTTTAAAATATATTTTTGCTTCTTAAACATTCACCAAGCTCCCATACCCTATTGCCTATTGGTTTACTTGCTTCTCGTGTTTCCAAACATCCAAGGATATGGGGAGAAGGAAGTGAAATTTGGGGATTCATGGCCATTATCCATCAGGGGTTAGGAGATGTTTTGGGCATACCTAATTTCTACCCTTGTTGTCTAGCAAGTGTGATACAGATCCGCTAGCTACATCAAACCCATTGTATGTGCATACTTCCACAAACCTGCTATTTTTATTGAGACAGCGAGGTACTCTTTGGCTATGTTTGCACCCCATGATCCCAAATTCCATTCAGTGGGTGCATGTTTAAGCACTTCCTCCAAACAGGTCTCCTATAGTGGGGACTTGATCCTTGGGATAGGTGCTACATAGACTGATAACTGAACCTTGGCCAGCCGGTGTAGAGCAAGGGCTACAGCCGTCTCCATCCCGGAGACATCCAGTGTATAAGGAGTTTAACTTTTCTGTTCCACCCATCAAAAACTGAACATAAGAACCATTTCTATGTGATCAGCAGACCTGCTCTTAGAAGTAGTCTTGCATTGTTATATTTTGTCTGTAGTACCTGTTTGCATTCATCTCTCCATGTGCCCCTCAAACTATGCAGGCCTCTTCTTATGTCCTGTCATAGTAAAGTTCTCTTAATCCACTTACTGTATTTCCCTATACTTTTTCCCCTGCTGAAATATGCATTAGGGCTTATTATCAGGGGATGCCTTATTTACACCCTCTGTACAACAATCTATATTTATTCATTTATTCATGTACAAAAATTGACATTTATTCATGTACAGAAATCAACATTTATTCATGTACACAAATTGACATTAATTTGGTACTTTTCTGTTATTGGGCAACAGTTCTAGGTAACGTGTTAACAGTTGTGTGAGAATTCTACATAAACAGTGCAACAAACATTTCATCTTCAGAATATCTACACCTTGGTTTTCACAGTGCAATATTTCATGCTTAACAGAAAGTGCAGAAAAATGTCAATACATGTGTATTGAAGGGGGAGAATAAAACAGGTGAATAACTGTCACTTTTTTAGTGGTGATGCTTTCTTTATTCCTTACCCAAACCATAAGAGAAGAATGATGGAAAGCCATAAAAATGAAGTCTGGGAACTAGTGGTCTTACTTTGTAATTACCCCTTGATAATGAAACGATATCTTAATACAATAAAGGAAATAATGGTTGCTGACCTGATCCACACTTGAACTTCTTAGCATTTCCCTTGTCAGCCTGTTGACTGAGGTTATCGTACGCTGCACGCCATTTTTGGACCATTCAGATATCCAACTTCTCTTTGCAGAAAGCCATCAGATTCTTTCCCCGGGAGTCCTCCACGATTCCTTTTTTGTACTCGACGGAATAGCTCTTTCTTTTTGCAATCATCTTGTCTGGGGGGGGGGGGGGTATTTGAAGACTTACGGGACAGGAGTGGCAACACAAAATGGCGATGGTTAAGAAGACACCACAGCCGTTCGTTATCAAGTACATGCGCTTTATGCGTGTTGTCTGTACTTTGACTGATCAAAGTACACCTGCCAGTGTTTATGGGCCAAGCATCTCAACTGTCAAGTGTGAGTGATTATTAGGGTTACAGTAAGAATCGTGGAGGACTCCCAGGGAAAGAATCTTACGACTTTCTGAAAAGAGAAGAATTTGGGTGTCCGGATGGTCCAAAAATGGCAAGCAGAGTATGATAACAGTCAACGGGTGTCAATAATATTATTTTATAATTCAACACGTCTGTCATGTGTTGTTGACAATCTTAACTGGGGCCTATTTTTGGGTAGGGCTTATATCATGACAACCCTGGAAAACCATGCTAGGCCTTATTTTCTGGTTAGGTCTTATTTACGGAGAAATATGGTAGTATTCCCAATAGCCCCTACAGCTGTTCACAGTCACTTAACTTGTTACATACTGCCTATTTATTCTAAAGCTTAGCAGCAATAGGTTCTGAGTTTTTAAATATCACTATGGATAATAATACTACCTCTCATCATTTAACTTATTTTTTTGGCATTTAATATTCTGTACCTAGCTCTTATAAAAAATAATTGTTAACTGTGTTAAGCATGAATTATATGTAGGTCACCCTGAAAAGAGGGGAATGTTTGTCTTGGGTAGTTTAAAGTTAATAAATGTAAGCAGATTGATATAAGGGAAGCTAGGCAGACAACATACAGCAACGACAGATCAATAAATAGCTAAATAGATGGATAGATAGACATACAAACAGACAATTAGACAGATAGACAGACAGACATACAAACAGACAATTAGACAGATAGATGCACAGACAGGCAAATGGATGGAGAGACGTATATTTGAATTTGAGCACTAAATATTAACATTTTGCGAAATAATGCAGGATACACATAGAAAACTTGCCTTTTTTATTTTACTGCTGAGTTTCAGTTAATCTGTTTGGGTGGTTTTGGAACAGGTGATTTTTTTTATTCCTCCTGTTTCTTCTGATGTTATCAAGTGATCTGCTACAAACCTGTACATACAGATATAGGTTAATAAATATAGTAGGTGCAACTGTTATGAAAGCCTCAATTTAGAGGAATACAAGGGAAAATTAATAAGGTTTTATGCAGTCCATCTGGAACAGGGCAGTACCTCTGGTTGTGGTTTGTTCATTCATTCTCACCAAAATAACAAATAATCATTTTTTTGATCCACATATAAGCAAATGCAGGGTATTGTGTTTCAGAGCATTTCTATTATCAGGTGTTTGTAGGTCACCAGTAAAGCTGCTATTGACCAACTGCTACAGCTACTGACCTTGAATTTCAGTGCAGTGACCTTGTCTGGAGTTTATCTACAGGTCCTCCTGGCTTTTGTTTGCAGAGTATGTAGTCTGATCAATAACATGCTATTTCCAATTCTTTTATTTTGCATCACTGAAGAAAATCAACATTCCATTGATTGTTGTAACATTAAGTAGCTTCCCAGAAACCTGTGATAGTGTTAGAAGTGCTTAGGCTGGAGGGTTCTTTATTTAAAGTGTGAGGAACTTAACTGAATGAAGTGGGAAATAGAAAACAGGAAAAAGGTGACTAATAAACTACTCTTTACTGGCATGATTCTATTTATATTTTGCTGGCTGATTTAAAGGATTGTTTTGGACTGCATTAAGATTAGTCTTTCCAGATGTCTGATTTGCTTGGATTTTGAATTAAGACATCTGCCTACCTTCATAGTACTACAGCTCACACACCGACTCATGTCAATAGCTTGAACTTTCTTCGCCACTTATTAGTCTGATTCTATGATTCATTCAAAAAAGGACAGTGGCATTTTGGATGAAGGAGATGAAGGGTGAGGCATGTAATGTCCTGTTACCACTGGTCTTGTTTGTTTGTGCTTTAACATGAGAGTGTGGTCTGGTCCAGGGATTCTAGGCCAAAGCAAGACCACCACAAAACATGTAAATAAAAAAAAAATACAAACCATGGGGAAAGTATAGGATAAAAGTGAATAAGCAGGGTACATGAAAAAAAATCACTACAGTTAGAATATGCTAATAAATTCTACACTGACATTGGCGGTACAGTGGTGCAGAGCATTTTTGTCTCACGGTAAGAGGTCCTCTGGTTCGATTCCTGGCTGGGGTAACTTCTGTGTGGAGTCTGCATGTCCTCCTTGTTTTTGTGTGGGTTTAATCTGGGTCCTCTGGTTTACTAACACATTCCAAAGGTGTACAGTAGATGGACTGGACACTATAAACTGGACATATGTGTAACTGTGCATGCAAGTGTGTGGTATGAAAGAACAGCTGTGGAAGAGCTAGCCACCCAGCAGTGTGAACCTTGGCTCTAGATGACTGTCATTGCTGGAGTGACATCCAGACCCCTATGCAAAAATGTGAAAAGGGGCTGTGGATGGATGGATGGATGGATGGATAGATAGATTGCTGCAAGCATAATGAAGGCTCAGTTGTGAAGTTGGGGAGACACTCGGGAAGACTTGAAGCCTAGTAAATACCCTTGTCATTATCCCTTCATTGGTGCCTCGCACCCACTTGTTTGGGTGACATGATTTTATTCTGAGCAGCAATTCCACCTTCATTTCTTGCACTCCATATATGAGCCAAGAGTTATGTCCAAGATTAACTATCCTGTGTATGTCACTGTATTCTGTAATGCATGAAATTTTCCATATTAGGCTGTGATTTTCATAAACGCATGCGCCTCATAATATTGTGTTGAACTTTCATGACTTTATATTAATAATCAGTATAAAATAAGATAATAGTGGTGAAATTCAACAATAATAAACTCTTATATCTGCAAATTCTCAATACGATGTTTGTATATTGTTTGTGGATATCAATACAAATTTTATTATGCTGACTATTATGTATTTGCTGAAACTGCATTATAAAATGTGTTACTGTAAATTTGATTACATTGAATTGTTAACTTGAAACTTTTCTCCACAGGCCTCCACTGAAAAATGGCAGCTGTGCCCTGTCAGACTTTCCTGGTAAACAAATGCTAATAAATAAATAAATAAATACATACAAGAACTGCTTGGTGCATAGACACAATGATACTGAGCATTTTTAATTTCATTAATTTCTTGTTCCACATAGACAACAGAATTCAGTAAATGAAATGCACCCTCAGAATTTAATCGAACACAGCCCTGAAATACTGCCTGTTTATTTTACAAGCATCCATGAAATTTTTAGCAACTATAATGATTACATATGGAGAAATATTTCTTTACATGGTAGTTTCTGCCAGTAAAGCAGAGTATGGTAACCTAATCTCTCCATTAATACAGTTAAAAAATCTGCACTTCCTACAGCTACATTTCAGTAGAGCACTAAAGGATAGTGCTTCTAGTAGTACAATTTCCCCTCACCCATTATTTACACATCAGTACTTGTTTTGATCCATGTTTCTGTTTTTTACAGCTTTATGGGACAAAAAAGAGAGCCAGAGAGAAAGACAAAAAAAAAAAAAGAGAAAACCTACTATTACAGAACAATAATGATTTGGTTAATGCTTCATTGCGAGTAGGAGCTTTTGTTTTATCATTCGCACTGTAGTTTAATTAATACATACACATTCCTGGAATCCAAATCTTGTTAGCTTAAGGGCCGTATTGCTTCGAACATCCCTTACAACTTGTATAACATTCTTGTGTATACTCTTGAAATTCTGTGTGTGTGTGTGTGTGTGTGTGTGTGTGTGTGTGTGTGTGTGTGTGTGTGTGTGTGTGTGTGTGGTGTGTTTTTATCACCTGGGCTGTGTCTAAAATTGGTCCACTGAGAGAAGTACACTACTCCTGTAATCAAACAAACAGGCAAATAATTATACACGCATACATAAATATGAAGAAGGCTGTGCTGTGATAATGATCAAAAATAGAGTCAGTTTGTAAATAAGATGGTGGCTAGTGCCTCCTTCCATGTTTAATCTCTGGTGCTCTTCTGTCCTTCCTTCTAGTTACTTATGCCCCTAGTCTCATGTGACTCATGCAAGAAGCCCTCTGCTGGTACACTGACTACCTGAAATGGTGCGTCAGGGGAGTATTCTTCTTTACTCAAAGATGACTATTGTTAAATTCTTCTAAAGTGGTCCATAAGATTTAATAGCCTATAAACAGGGTGTATATTGGTTCTAGGTTATATTGTCCCAGATAATAGTTCTACTCCATAGAATTAAAGTAACACCTCTTACCTCTTGAGAATGTGATGTTGCATTCAATAACTTTGTTATTCAGTGAGATTTTAGGCATACCACCCTGAGCTATAGACATCTGCAGGACAATGTACATGTTGAATAAATGGTCCAGAGAGTTAACAAAAATCTATGTTTTTTCACCTGAACAACTGTTGTGTAGATGTCTTAAATCAAAACTATTTATCTCAGATTCATTGCTTGCACCTGACAGAAAAAAACAATAAATTTGAACTATAAGGGAAGAGCATAAATATGGCAGATCATCCTGTTACAAAAAGGAAAAAAACTAGAAATGGATGTTGGTTTTGCACTTTCACAGAGAAGCACTGTACCTGGCATTTTGGCTAGTCTAAACTGAATGACATAGGTCATATGTTAAGTGCATTGAAGAAACAAGGAGCATTTGATTAAACATTTAGATTTAGGAGTCTGTTTGTCTACTTATCCAAGATCAAGTGAGCTGTTTACAAGTTTAGTACTAGAGAAGTTACCACCACCTTCTCTAAGTGGAAATCTCTTTGTTGATAATTCACTTTGTATTGAGACTTGTGAGTCTGGAACTTAATGCAGCTATTGCTGCTATGACTGCTTCAGTTCTGTAATCTGCAGGGACAGTGCTCAGGCTCAACCTTCTGTGCAGAAATATTTAAGACCAGACAGACTGATCAATAAACCAGTGCAGTTTGGTGATTGGTCCTTAATGTTTTTTACAATACATGCTAACACCCACCCAATATAATAAAACTGTTTGTTGTATTTAGAATTCTTAGGCAGGACTCCAAATAACTAGAACTTCAGCTACTCTTTAGTTTGATACCATAGATCTCTTTCAGCAGTTGAAGAGGATATTCCCAGTAACTCTTTACCTTTTGACAAACCTAGTACATAAGGATACTAATTGCCTTGTTTATACCACACTTCTACCATTTGCTATCACTTTTCATTCACATCCTAAAAGTCTGGCTGAGGTAAGGTACCTTGATAAAAAGCACATTTATTGGTCCCTAAGCTTAGGCCATTTATTCAGACTTGGCACCACTCTGTGGAGGTAAGAAATACTCTTTCCTGCCTTCTCCACCTAGTACTGATCTATCTGAGGATCGTCTTTGCTGTAGATTCCCACGTCTCTATATCGCGCTTGCTTTTTCTTTTTAACTTGGAACCAGTTGTTCCAAGGCAATAGGCAACCACGTCCATGCGAGTCACTTCCTTGTTTTTCCCCAAATCATTTTCAATTACATGTATAGAAACCAGTCTTGGTCTCTCTGTGAAAATTTGCCTTGCATTTCAGGGAAGCTATGAAATGGTCAGTTCTAGGTGGTAACAAGAAACTGATACCATTTCCCAATCTCATTGACCGCACCAAGAGGCCTAATTTGTGGCCTATGTACTCTAAAACCACAGGGTGGTGCAATATGCAGCATGCCGGACCACTACCCCAAGTTCCAAACATTATTTATAAATAGTTGTAATCCAGTCTTCCAGAAGCCTCTTCAACAATTAATCTGAGGTCTGGCTGCCCACTTCCCATTTTTAAGTCACCAGTCTTAAAATCTATGCCAACCTGAAGGCTGTGATATACCCGGTTACATGAGGTAGGCCCCACCTACCATACCATCTTGGTAAGGTCTCAAGCTGCTCAGAAATCCTTTCACCTGAATCTCATAGGATTGTCCTATTAACAGCATTCTGGAAGGACTAGATTTTTGCAGTCTTGCAATTAGAGGTAAGTTTCTTGCTGCATATAGGACACAGGGCATTGTCATTTCTTGTACAGATTGGATTTTACCAGAAATGGAACCAAAATTGCCAACTTGAGGAGCAAAGTCGTAATAATGATATCATAGACTCTACTGATGTTGTCCACCAGAGTTATACCAAACGTATGCCCAACCTGTAGCCCTAAATACCTTGGGAGTGATGCAAGGGGTAGTTTAATACTGTTTAGTTCAAAACAGGGGTTGCCTGTTCTGACTAAGTAAGACTTATCTATGTTGCATTTGAGACCGTAGACTTCCCCAAACAGTGAAAGAATTCAAGGATTACAAATAACCTCTGGCAGATTGTTACTAAGCAAGACACAGTCATCGGCAACAAGGCAGAATGCACTTTCAGTACCTCTTTCTTGATGTAACCTGAGTAAAATAGATCAAATCTTACTTGCCAGTTCTTCCACAACCAGTAAAAAGAGAGAAAGGAACAATATACAGCCCTGTGTGGTGTCCCTCAAAATATGTCCCACTTCAGAAAGTTCCACACTTAGGACCATGTGAAAGAAAGGGCTGGTATAAGAAAATCTTAACCAGTTCATTAAAGTGTCACCAAAGGCTCTGCTCTGCAGTACCTAGAATAGGGAGAGCCAATCTACCCTATCAAAGGCCATAACAATATCAAAAATAACTATTCCACATTCTGAGATAGATACCCCTACCTCCAAAGAAATAATAACAACTTCCATCAGTTATCAGCAATCATTTTCAGCATAATAGCTCCACTTTGTCCCTTTTAGATGAGCCTTGGTAAGATCTTATCCAACCTAGATACCAAAGTCTTGGTCAGAATTTTCATGTCAAAGTTAATCAAATAAATGGATTAAAATCTTTTAATTTTGGCAGCTTATCATTACTTTTCTGAATAACATGATTATAACGTAATTATGCTCTGAGCTATCCCCCTGAATAGATTCTGATGAGTTAAAGATATACTCCAATTCCATCCATGATTTAGTGCTTCATCATTTATAGAACACTGGTGGGAAGCTATCCAGATATAAGCCTTGTGTGGTTTAAGAGCTTGTATGGATGATTTCATCTTCTCATATGAGACTGGTTTGTCTAGCAAAGAGCTGAGTTGATCTGAGATTATGACCATTCCTGTAACCATGGGTCAAAAGTAGGGACAGACTTATGCAAATCTGTATAATAATTCTTAAGGGTAGCTCCAGTTGTATTAACTCTCTTGATAACATCACCAGAAGGTTCCCATAGCTGAAGTAATGGAACATGAGATCTCCACTTGTGATAGAACCATGCTTGCTATATCTTTGGGGTTTCCTTCTCTCTTAAGTCACTAACATTGTCCATGTCTCATAAGCTCTACTTCTAACTGTTACCTCTTGCATTCTGAGCTGTAACTGAGTTTCCACATCCTTCAGGTGCAGAGAATATGGTTCCTCTGTCATTGTCCTCCATATAGCTTTCCACTTTTCATTTAGGCCATCAGTCTTTCCTCTTCCTTGTTTTCTGTAGTACCTCCATTTCTAGCAGATCCCCAACTAGATCCTCTTTATACCCTTCTCGCCGTCCCAAAGTAGGGACCACTTCACCTACTCCGTTTCTACCTAACATATCTGTTATGAACTACTGTAGGGCTAATTTGCTTTGAGGGTGATTCCATTTCTAAATGGTCTGTTTTGATCTCTTCAAGATCTACAGAAATAATTTATTTTTTTAGTTTAAGGGGGACATGATCAGGCAGGGCTATGTCATGAATCCTATGGTCATTCACTCTAGTTCTTAAGTCTCCAAGGGTAAGAAATACATTAGTTCTACTGCCTAGCTTAAATAAATTCCTTAAAAAGAAGGGACACATCTCCTCTAGATAAAATACCATCTAGATGTCCACCTACCAACCTATTATTCTCCATCCAATCCATAAGAATGGTCTGACATTTCATATGATGTTCAACTTTGTCATATAATCTATCTTAGTCAACATCCAGGACCATATTAAAGTCTTCTGCTAATACACTGTATTTGGCCTTTAACAGACCTGCCTGCCATTAAGAAGGAAATCTCCAAAGAAAGTCCTCTTATCCTCATTTGATGCATCTTTTTCAGCTATTTTGTAAATAATCAGACAGTTTGCTGCAGCTCTAGTTTGTTTATTTACTGTTAATGAGGGAATATACCATGATTCAGTGGACCCTTTTCAGACAGGATCTAAGATTGTATTCACAGTGAATATGGGAAAACTGCCCATCGCAGTAGGGAATTTCTTCTGCTTTGTAGTTGAAAGAAGCCAGTGAGTTTTCTTCTTCTACGATTGAGTCACACATGAACTAGAAGTGGAGGTTGGAGTGCTGCTGGACATGAAGCTAAATTATAACCTGTAGTTTATGCACCCGAATGAAGTAACTGGAGTTTAATTTTGGAATGTCAAAATTCTGTATCATGTAAGATGGTGAGAAATGATTAAAAAAAAGACCTGAATGCTGAATCACAGAAGGAAAAGAGGATGCCATTTGTTTATTTATTTATTTTCACCAAATGCACACTTAGCACTTACTCAAAAATATAAAAAATCATAATGGTGACTGTTTATACTTCATGTACACTGTTAAACTGTGGAACTGTCTGCTGACAAGCATTAGAAATATCTCATTAAAAACACCTGTCAACAAGATGGTCCTACACTTGAAACAGCCTTATTACTGAGCCCCATCCTTATTCTAATAATTTCCCAACTGTATTTTAAAATCTCAATGAAGTCATACCTATCAACAAAATACTTCTGCCCTTGTACAAACACCATTACTAAGCCCCCTTCTTATGTAGCCAGACCAAGCTGAGTATCATAATATCCTCACACTGAGTGTCTTTTCTGCTGTCTATGTACTACAATTTGATTGTGACTTTATACATAAAGTGTAAATATTTTATACTGTACTTAACATAGTGGTCACCTGTTAAACCATAAATAGTTTTGTATTTTGTAGTACATTTTTATTGCTGTCTCATTTTAATTGACTATACAAATGTATGTAATGTGGATGTAATGTGGCACTTTTCTTTCTGGGCCACCGCTTAAAAAGAGCTTTGCCCATTCAGACATTCCCAGTTATCAAAGGCAAAGAAGGAAGGAAGGAAATAAATAAAGAATAAAAAAAAAAAAAAAAAAAAGAAGGAAAATTAATACTTTATATATTGTTCACTGAGTTGGCCCTTCTGGGCAGAGCTGATTTTCAGAGGGAACCAAAGCACAAGCAGTCCTTCAGTTGTGTGCTCTTTTTGGTTGTAGACTGGTGAAGCTTGTTGAACAGGAAAGAAATTGAGGTATGATGAGATCATTGCTTGACATTGCTGTTGATTCTTCTGGACAGGGCTGGTGTTAGCATTTTGGGGGCCCGTAGCAAAGGTTAAGTTGGGGCCCCCTAGGCACTTAGAGTCTAAACATCACCCTGTCACTGCCACACCTTTTAAGCAAACTTTTAGTTCATGCTGCAGTTTTAAGAGTAGTGTGCACAGAATGACCTGTAGCTACAATACTCATACATTACAACAGGCCTATGTACCACACTATGTTGGCCAGTCTGACAGAGGGACATTCACAGTTACTGACAATGAGTTGCAACAATGATACATTGCAACAACTCTATGTACAGGGCTGGTCTTAGGTGAAATGGTGCCCTAGGCACTGCCTACTGTTTCAGCACCCCTCCCCCACATCCTCCAGTGCTCCCTTTTGTTTCCTCCCATCTTGGGCTCCCCATACCACTCACATTACTTTTTTCTTCTTTTTCTCACATTTTGCCTTACTCTTCAGCTTTTTCAAGAAGCCTTAACTTTCTATGTGCATTTTAAAGTTTTTTTTCTTGTTACTCAATCCTTTTCATCCAATCATAGCTTGAATAGAAATTATGATTAAGGAAAGAAATTCATTGTTGCTGTTCAGCTTTAGTTTTCCTTGCATTATTTCAAAACATCTTTCCTGACCAAGACAGAGCAGTAATAACAATTTAAGAAATAAATCAATTAAACCGGTACCCCCAAATGGCATAAGGGTTATAAATTCTCTGAGGTGCGTTTTAGAGCATTTTTCTTAACCTTTTACTCCAATGGTGGCCTAAACAAAAATCATGAACAAGAAAAGTATTTGTCTTATTTATTTTCAAGGAATATCTAAGTTGTGCCCAAGGCTTAATGTTCAGAGCTGAGAAAACAGTATTTCACAATACACTAACAAGATAATTATTGTGAAGATGCACAGATCCTATCTGGGAAAACTGCCTGCCTCCCTAACCCCCCCCCCAAAAAAAAAAGACAATTACTGCCAATGCATCCCTCTGGTGTTAGACTGGGATGAAAGCAGAGGTTGAAATTGTCACAGTTACATATTGCAAGTGACTGGTGACATACATATACATAATATGTCTCCTTACCCTAACCTCCAAAGGCATCCACCTATATATGTGACTGATGTGTGATTATGAGGACAATGAAAAAACATAATGATTACAGTAATGTATTCTACTTTGTTGCTCCTAGACAGTATACTGCCCCTACACAAGCTATAGTAACCTTCTTTGTACATGTCTAAGGTCTGTTAGAAAAGTAAAAGGAACAATGACTACATTGTGCCCAGCCTAATCACAAGCTATAATGACCTCCTGTACACACTTCTAAGGTCTGACTTTAATGAAAATTAAAGAAGTAATAACAACACAATCCTCAGCACCCCATAACCTACAGCAACTTTTTATAAACTCACATTTCAGTCTGGCTGGTTTTAGAATGGGTGCAGATAAGAGCAGTGGCCATTATCAGCTTTTTCCTAACAGGGTAATATTACAGCCCTGTTCAGGTTAAACAATGTAATCAAAAAATGAATATATTTTTTTTCAGTTCCCTCCACCCAGCAACAGTTTTTGTAGGACTCCCACACAGTCAATGATGATTAAGGGGGCCTTGCTGTATTCATTTATACTCTCTAGGGAGTGGGAGCTGTGATGTCTCCACTCTGGGCCAGTAATCAAGGAACCTGAATCCTCACCACTGGCACTGGAGAAGGATGTTCACTTGGATCAAAAATGCACACACCCAGTATTTTCAGATGCAGCTCTCTGCATCAAGCACAATTTCCCTTAAGAGCACACAGGGAACACACTCAGTCTGGAGTTTGGAATCTCTATTTGTCTACCTCTAGGTCCCCAATAAGACTCCCCACTGGCAGAGACAGTTAGAGTTGAGACCTCAGCCAAGTGTTCAAGCCATGTTCTCCAGCACCCTCTCTGTGAAACCAGTGCTTTGTGTCCCTGCCCCAAATAGCTGACACACATACTCTTTGAGATCTGATTTTCACAAACACACACACACACACACACACACACACACACACACACACACACACACACACACACACACACACACACGCACACACACACACACACACACACACACACGCACACACACACACACACACACACACACACACACACACACACACACACACACACACACACACACACACACACAGGAAAGGTTGGCACAGATTTACTAGCTATGCCCCCCTTCTGCCCAGACCAGAGGTAGTTACACCACCACCAGACACTCCAAATCCAGCTCCTCGAAGGCTCTTGCAAGGGTACTCAATTATACTGAGTGAAATTAATATTAATACAAATGGTAGTTTGTCCAACAGCAAGGCTTTCAGGAGCGGCTAGAGCTGTCACCAAATATATATATAAGTATTCTCAGAGATTAAAATATTCTCTAAAAGACCAGCCACAATGAAAGGCTTAAATATATTTAATAATAAATAAGAAAATAACACGAAAATACTAAATATCTATTTACAATAAACACCAGAGTTTCAATCACAGGACATATTAAAAATAACACAGGTGGAGAGGTTCACACAGTTACAGGAAAAAACAATACTTAACTAATCTCACTATATTTCCCTGAGTGATGTAAAGAATTATTATTCCCTGATTACTTACTAGAGCAAGGCAAGATGAAGTAGATGAGGGGTCCTTCCTTGTTAGGTTCCAAGAATAGAGTGTTGTGAAATTTCAGTTTCACCTAGTATTAAAATATCATTTTTAGTGATAGGTTACAGGATGATATCACATACATCTTTTTGCATCTCTTTCAGCTTTCTGGTTTGAAAGTTCCAGTTTGCTCTTGTTTCCCACCTTTCCTGTAATTAGTCTAGTCCAGATACAGATTTGCTGTATCCAGGACTGTTTGTAAGCTTCTGAGCCCCCCAAGCCTTTCTGTGTTGGAGGTACTCCTTCTAGCATATAAGTCGGAGTGGTAAGCACTAGGTAGCTTATCTACCACAAGAGGAGTAGTTTATGGCTCAGAAATTGTAGTTTATTGACCATTTGGGCAGTTTTGTCCATCTCTCTCAACTTTCAGGTTTAAAAGCCCTCATTTGCACTTGTTTCCCACCTTTCCTGTAACTAGTCTAGTCCAGATACAGATTTGCTGTATCCAGGACTGTTTGTAAGCTTCTGAGCCCCCCCAAGCCTTTCTGTGTGGAGGGAAGCCTTCTAGTTTGTCACTGTGACTGGTAAGCACTAGGTAGCCAAGAGGAGTGGTTTCTGGCCCAGAAATTGTAGTTTACTGGCTGTTTGGGCAGTTTTTAAATCTCTTTCAACTTTCTGGTTTAAAAGCCTGTGTTTGCGCTTGTTTCCTGCCTTTCTTGTAACTAGTCTAGTCCAGATACAGATTTGCTGCATCCAGGACTGTTTGTAAGCTTCTGAGTGGTGCCAAAAAGTCTGCTCTTCAATTTTTCCTTTAGATCTGCTAGTTCTCTCCTCTCCTGCACTTTTACTAGCGTATTAGTCTAGCACTTTACCAGACATCTTGTAGCAATTATTGGTGCACACAAAAGTGCTACCAGCACTAAATGTTCTACAAGGAAACAACTCCAGTACTTATTACTAATGCCTACTCCAGGCATGTTTAAAGGTACGTTCCCTGTGCTTTCTCCTATTAACCTGGTGAATTTGGGCATCCTGAGGCAATGTAGTGACTGCCTCATGTACACTGACAACCCTCTCCTCTTACCTCCCAACACTCAGACTTATGAGAGATGCACTTATATATCCAAATTGGAGGCTACACACTCTCCAGCCAAGACAGGAAAAGCTGGCCAAGAGGAGAAGGTAGGGTTACCACCTGTCCTACTTTGTGAGGGACAGTCCCTCTTTGGGCAGTTGTGTCCTGACAAAAAATATTAAAAATGGCAAATGTCCTCAGATTGTAGGGCATTCTTATGTCCCATATTTTATGTAATAGTTGCATAAAACAGCTATTCTGTATCTAAAATGCCTAAATGTTATAAGAAACAGAATAAGCAACTAAAATGCTACAAGAATAAGCTTTTATTTAGGCAAAAAAGTTAAGTTCTCTCCTTTGTACTGACCGTGGGTATATGTCGGCCTGTAAAATTTGATGTGTGTCCCGAGAATGTCCCACTTTGGCCATTTGAAAAGGTGGCAACCCTAGGAGAAGGTCAACATTTGCACCACACCACATGGAACACATAGACCTCCAGAACACACAGTAACACTGCCTTCATATAAAAACAGAAATCACACACCCATCTTTGTGAAGGATCTCAATAAAAATCTACCCAAACAGCAGGGTCCACCAAGGCAGAAACGCACTTGACCACCACAACACAACACTAATCACGAAACACATAACTCTTCTAAACAGTGTGCCACTCAACCAAAGCCCCTAAGGCAAAACAGCATGCCCAACACACTAGTCATAGGTGACTCGATAGTGAGATACACTGATGTTCCACTCACTAGGTTGAATAAGGAAAAAGTAACAGTCAGCTGCCTTTCAGGTGCCAGGACCCACCACATAATGCATGCATTCAGGTCCCTCAACAACAGGTAGAAATATTACTCTGTCATTGTATATGTGGGTGTGAATGACCTGAGATGTACCTCCCCGGACTACATGAAAAGAAATGCGGAGGAGCTCTCAGATTATGTAGCCCAGGCGGGTATGTCCTTAGCCCTGAGCAGCCTCCTACCATCACCCAGAATGATACCACAGTACAAGCAGAAAATTATTAATTTCAACAATTGGCTAAGTTTCTGGTGTCATTCTGATGGGATCCAGTATCTGTCTGCCTGGGATGACATGATTGACAGACCTCGATGCTTTGCCAGAGATGGCTTTCATCTGTCATCTCTGGGCTTCCAGACACTGGCCAAGATTCTTGCCGCCCCTATAGTGCATTTTTAGGTGGTGTTCCAAAGAGCAAATTACCAAGGTAACAGCTACAAACAAAGGCAATATGAGGGTCATACTGCTCAACGCTAGAAGTCTAAATCTCAAAATGCACTCACTCAAAGCACTCCATAAAATGGAGAACATTGACATTTGTGCTGTAACAGAGGCCTGGTTCAAGGCAGCAGAAAGCACCCCTGCACTACCAGGCTATAACTCATTCCACACCTTTCGGCCCCAAAATTTGGACTGAAGCTCCAAAGGCAGTGGTGTTTCCATATTCATAAAGGATGCACACACCTCCAGATTGGTAGCCCAACATAACGCATCAGAGATACTTCAGGTGCAGCTAACACTGGGTAAGACAGCGATTTGGGTTGTAGCCTGCTATAGGTACCCAACCATGTCCCAAGACTGACACTACACATCCCTAAGCATCCTGAACAATAGTAGGGTCCAACCAAACACTCTCATCCTGGGTGACTTCAACTACCCCTCCATTAACTGGGAAAAATTACTCATGTACCAATACAGTTGCCCAACATTTCCTGGAATGCATTAATTCTAATGCCCTGGACCAGCTTGTTCTTACCCCCACTAGAGGTAGCAACATCCTTGACCCGGTCATTACTAACATGGACAACAGTTGCTCTACACCAATAGTCAATTCCTCCCTGGTTAGATCTGACCACAAACTAATCATCTTGGAAATCCACATCCCCCCCACAAAGGTAACCACCATGAAAAATTTCTCCAAAGCTAACTTTGGACTCCTAAAAACAGAGGTGGCTAACTTCATGGCACCCATGCAACTGGATAATAGTTGCATGACTGCCGAATCCTACACCAATGCACAGTATGAACACATACACAAATGCTTGGATTTCGCCATACCCAATAGAACCAAGATGCTCTCCTCCAAAAAAAGGAAGCCAATCTGGTGGTCCTATGCCATAAACAAACTCTACAACAGAAGGAGGAAACTGATGTGGAATAAGATGAAGTCCCAAGACTGGAAAAACTCCCTTATCAGCCTCAGCAAAAAGTTGAGATCCCTTATCAAATCCTCTAAAGCTAGCTATGAAAACAGAATTGCAGCAGATAGAAAACACAAACACAAGACCTTCTCTAGTTGTGTAAAGAATCTCCACAGCAATACCCAGATTTGTTTAGAGCTACTGCACAATGGCACCTCCTATACTGAGCCAACAGATATTGGCAATATACTGGCAAGTCAACAGATATTGGCAATATACTGGGCAACAGATTCAGTGCCAACCATACCCCTCTCTCCCCCATAAAAGGACCAGTCACAATACAAGTAGATTGGCAGGCACCCAGAATTACTGCTGCACAAGTTAAAACAGCACTGTCCAAGGCCAATAATACAGCTTCTATGGGATCTGACAATATCCCTGGCTGTGTTATACATGAACTACAGAGTGAACTGGCACCTCACCTGTGTGCCCTGTTCAGTCACAGCCTCACCTCAGGCTTTGTCCCTGCCAAATGGCACACTGCTACAGTCATCCCTCTCCACAAAGGAGGAGCGACTATAGACCTGGGAACTATCTCTCCATTAGCCTGACAAGTCTGATATGCAAAGCTATGGAATGCATCATCATTGACCTAATAAACAAGGATATAGGGAATCTCAAAACTCTGGATTCCACACAGTTTGGCTTTGTGAAGGGTAGATCATGCCTGCTTAACCTGATCAACTTCTTTGAGTCAGTCACCAGAGCTGTGGATGAAGGAAATGTGATTTATACAGCCTATCTTGATCTGACCAAGGCCTTTGATACCATTCTCCACTCAGAATCATAGAAAAACTCACTAAGCTAGGCACCAACCCTTATATCACTAGGTGGGCTGCAAACTGGCTCACAGATAGAACTCACAATGTGAAAGTAGCTGACTCCAAGTCAGACTGCTGACCAGTCATGAGTGGAGTCCCACAGGGTTTGGTCCTGGGTCCTCTCCTGTTTGGTATCTACATCTCTGAAGTGCAGGCCAACACGAAGAGACTCCAGCTGACAAAGTTCACAGACGATTGCAAGTTGGGAGCTATTATTAACTCCCCAAATGTTGTTGATATCTTACAGAAAGGTCTCACTGAGACCAACAACTTGTGTCAGAACCATAGCCTTAAGCTCAATGCCAAAAAATGTGTTGTCATCCAAAACCCAGTTCCCATGAATTACCACATCGATAGTAGTCCACTGAACACAGAAGGCATTATAAGAGATCTGGTAACACAGGTTGGCAGCAACCTCTCTTTTGACCACCACACTGCCACTGTGGTCAGAAAGTCCTTCTATGTGGCACATCTCATTACTAAGGGTTTTGCATCCAGGAAGAAAGAGGTCATTGTCTCCCTCTACTCTTCCCTCATTAGGCCAATCATTGAGTACAATGCCCCATTTGGCATGTACCTCACTAGACACATGCAACAACTGGAGAGGCTGCAAAAGTACCACACAAAGAGGATCCTAGGCCTTAAACACTTGTCCTATATGGACAGAATAAAAAAACTCCAACTATTCTCTGTCTGTTATCGCCTACTTCGAGGTGATCTCTGCTTGACTTACAAAGCCATGTCTGACCTGTTAGAAATGCTACATCTAAAGAAATTCCAATCCCTCCACACCACATGCTCCAGAGACCTCAACTTCATTACCACAATCAACAGAACAAGCTGGAGGGACAGGTTTATAACCCAAAGACTGACCATGATATGGAATAGACTTCCCATACATGTCAAACAGATCACCTCACTGGCCCTCTTCAAGAGAAATCTTAATGAGTGGATGGGAAATAGAAATTTCACCCCAGGGATCACTCCAGTGGCTCTACTCAACAGAGGCACTGGGAACTAAGGTTGGGTGGCATGATGCCATGGTAATCCTATGGGCTAGGCTTGTAAAGGCTCCAGGGCCATTAGCTTAGTACACACCTATGAACCTATGAACATCTGGTCATCTGACTTATGTTTCCCATGCTTCTCTCCTTGGCTAGAGGCTGTCAGGATTTAACACATATATGTCAATAATACACACAGACAGAGCCTTGTTAAGATCAGCTGCAGCTACTGGAAGTCATAAAACAATTTCAAACCTCCGCCCTTCCAGATTAGCAATTAGTTCATCCCAAAGACATTGCAGGAAGCTTCCTAGTACAGACTTTTTCTCTCTGGCTGCATTGAGAACTGTAAGATACAATCTTTATGACCTAAGCCAGGTAATTTAATTTGAACCTATTTTCAAAGTTTGAGATTAACCTCTTCTCTTTTAGTATCCTCTGTTAAAACATATACATTTAAACAGGTACAATAATGCATGTATATTTCTTTTTCTGTTCAGCAGAGCACACTGTTGGTACATTATTAACACAAACAGCTTTACAAATACAATTTTCAACACAAGCATCTGTACAAATCAGATTGATATGCTAATGACATGTAATTCTTTACAAAATTCCAGCTAGCTGTGCTGGCATATGTTACACATCCACTGCTCTACTTCTCCTGGCATAGCTGGCAATACCTCAGATTATCACAGGAGCCACCAGACTTTTCTGCATGTTCTGTGATATATTTTAAGCTTTACATTTGAAATGAAATTACTTGTTAGCTGCATTTTTATTGATACCTAGAAGAATAATGCATGATTCCTGGCATTAAATCTGTGATTTATTTTTACATAGACACACGCACACACACACACACACACACACACACACACACACACACACACACACACACACACACACACACATAAGCCATAGCAATACTAGTTTTGTACTTATTCTGGCAAATAACAAAATATTGTGCAAGATCAGTGACTGCTGAAAAGTTTAAATATATTTAATAATAAATAAGAAAAGAACATAACAGTAGCAGGGATAAGTCACTTTTATTTACCTCATTAAGGAGTAATGCATGCCTGTTAGGGAGGCAGGCAGTTTTCCCAGAGAGTAGAGACCTTCCCCGATTTTGCCTCATAATTTTGCGCTGTCCTTCATAAAAAGTTTGATTTGCTGGTAATCATTTAAGATTATAGACAGTCAATAAATCCAGCTATCGGAGTTTTATACCTCTTGTTGTCCAAAAATGCATGTTGATGCAAAAGGTGGTCTTCCATTAACTTTTTAAGCGAATTAGAGTAATATTTAAAGCATGTTCCTAAATTTGAGCCTTTATTCTGCTATTAGTTTTGCTTTATGCAGAATTCTTCAGCAAAGAAGTTGAGCATTATAGTATCTGGTGCTCTGCCAGTATTTATAAAACTCTGAAAGAGAAAATCAACCTTAAAGATTGGAAGCACCAGCTCTTCTTAAGATCCACGGTGTTCACTGAGCTCTGTCACACTGGGGTGCTGACCTCTCTAGTACTTACCTTGCTCATGTTCATATCACAGCCTGTTTCAGGTTAAAGAGCATAATCAAGAAATGAGTACATTTTTCTTCTAATTTTTCCACAACTAGCAGCATCTTTTGTGAGGCACCCACACAGTGAGGGATGATTAAGGGGGCCCCCTGCAGCCACAGATATTGCCAGTACTTAAATTTGGCTATGTTGTTAGTTTAGAGTCCACCAGCAGGGTTTAACTAAGCTAGGGACACTATGTCAGTGGTAAAATATTTAAGAGAATTATAACACCTGTTACTTGATAAAATACTATGATATTTTTGAATTTTAAAGGAGATATAAATCAGAGTTATTATTTCCCATCTGGTTTAATATGTATATAGAATTGCTGAATCTAGCTTTTGCTGGTTTGATAGATATGTTATAAAATATCAGGATAACTTGCAGGGGGCCTACAGCAACCACAGGGTTCACTAGTCCTTAAAGCTGGCCCTGTTCTAGAAAATTATAGGTGAAGTGCAACATACATAGAAAATATAGCAAGACATATTTGTAAAATAAATATACTAGAAGCCAAAAGAGTGATTAAATGTGACAGCTATTAAACAGGTGAAAACAACAGTAACAACAAGGTAGACTGGCTATATGCATGTAGATAATCTAAGAAAAAATAACTGAAAGGATAAAGAAGTTCTATATTGTGGTATGGAAAAGGATAACCTATGTATGAAACAGACTGACAGCCTTTCTACCATAATAATACAGAGGCATTCCTTAGAGTATGTGAAACATTTTAGATATTGCTTGCAATCTACACATTCCATATGCTCAGAACATTAAGGTTAGATGCTGGGTTCTATCCATTTTATTGAAAATGAGCATGCGATTTTATTTTGATTTTTCTCATTTAGAGTGAGTCTATTTTTTATGCATATTTTACAATATCAAAGCCTTGCTGTAACATACACGTGCACATACACATGTGTGTGGGCTCACATGCACATACATGTTATATATGTGTATAACATGGAATAAAAAGAAGTGAGGCTAGTATTAATCATTGGTCATTCCTATGTTGGTGAAATAAGTGTCAGTGAGGGTAGATTGTCAGGCTTGTTTCTTTCCAGTCAGGTTACTTGATAACCGCGATATTAATGTTTGAAGAAAACAAGGATACTGACACTGTTTCATGTAAAAAAACATGAAAATGTTAAATGTCTTGAGATGTTTGGACAAAAAAAAAAGTTTATTTTAATACTTATATAAAAATTATTTTGCATCTGAAATACCTAAATAGTATATAAAACAGCATGAACTACTCAAATTCTACAAGAAGAGTCTTATTTTAGCAAAAAAAAAAAAAAAAAAAGTCAGGTCAAGTCCTTTACATTAGTTATGGGTATGGCTGTCTGTGCACAATCTCATGTTTCCATAAAAAAATGTCTCACTTTAGGCACTTGAATAAGTCGCTACTCTACTGGCAGTCAAGTATTCCAATTCAGAGACAGAACCACAGTGGTGTTTCTGTGAGGTCTGTCGAGTCATTGTAGTGGTCTGTCTCCTCAGCCATGCTATATGCTAATGGTCTGTACTTCTTAGACATGTGTTCTCCTTTGGTAGTACATTTGGCAAGGCATTTATTACACAGCCAAGCAATTCTGAGAAATGGTCAGCTGTGTTAATTAGCTCAGTCAATCTGGTATTGTGCAAGCTCTTATTAATGGGACTTTGGAATATAGTGCCACTGATGGCAGCAGGGAAACGTTTGTTTCAGTAGTAGGAGTGCCTGCACCCACCACAGGGAAATCTATTATGCACAGGAGTTTTTTTTTTTGCTTGTTTAATGCAGCACTGGCACGCTACTCAGATCTGTATACTGAGCAGCATACCTGCAGAGAGGGATGCTCCCAATGCCTTAGATAACCAAAACATTTAGCCAAACCCAGATTACCTTGGCCAAAGCCAAGGCCTTATCCCTCTTCACCATGGTACTGGTTAAGTGGTTGTACACTAAATATTTAGCTTGGTGTTAAATTTGTTCAAGTCAGGCTACCCTTATGGCTCCACAGGACTAAAGTAAAAGGAATATAGGGAAATGCACTGCTGTACTAATCTGTAGGTCAGCTTTTTGTCTTGGGAGAGGCACAACTGGAGATTCCATCAGTCAGAGGGCCCATATTAGTTTTGCCTCTTGTATAAGGACTGAGCCCTTACACTAAAGGTACCTGCAACTGTCACATACAATGGGAATGCATTGCATGTCTCACTATGGGTCTGTTAACATTGGTAGGACAACAGTATGAAACTTATGTATGCCCTACGTAAACCCAAGCCAGGGAGAACAAGTTTAGATTAATTCTAAGTAAGACTGCATAAACTCATCTAAATGAACTACTTGTGTTGCATCTAGTGTCAAAAGATGGATTCCATCTTTGGAAAATGCGCAAGGAAGTAGAATCTGATGTCACTTTCAGCAAAATTAAAGTAAAGTTTAGTTACAAAGGTGTATGTGTGTGTGTATGTGTGTATGTGTGTGTGTGTGTGTGTGTGTGTGTGTGTGTGTGTGTGTGTGTGTGTGTGTGTGTGTGTGTGTCTATGTGTGCACGCGCATGCACAAGCATGCTCCAGTGCTTATATATTTAAGATATGTATGTTCATGCATGTGAATACTTAAAACTGTCCCCGGGATTCATGAACCTTGCGCCAGGCGCCCGCATAGCGTTGGCGTTATAATGCCAAATATGGCTGCTGAGCGATTCAGGTATGAATGAATTCCACGTGCACTACCGGCGTGCGCCGGACCGTCTCCGCCCCCCGGCGTAGGTATGCAAAGCACACTGTGTGCGGTATTGCACCATGCAAATGAGGGCAATAGCGATCCACGAAGTGGCGCAGGCGTAAGAACGCAATGTAAACCAAAAAGCGGTTTACATTTACCCAAACATACCGGAGGAGTAACGGAAGGCTGTCAAAGTCAGGTATCATATAGGTGCAATATGCCAATGTGGAAAGGCACCGAGAATGTCCAAAGAAAATATGCACAAAATGTAAAAATGACATAAATGGCACGTGCGTAGAAAGAACAGCAGACCCGGGATGTGTGCACAGAAGTTGTAAAGCAATGAAATAATATGATAATGTCCGAAAAGAGCATTAGAACACAAATCAGCTGCACAGCCACCACACACCATAGTATGTATGTAAAGCTGCAACCCCAGCGCAATGGTTGTCAAGGAGTGGAGGCGGTGTCCGGCGCCGTAACCAGGTATTAGTAGTCAATTCCATGCAAATGAGGCAGATAATAGTGAATCGCAAAAGCGCGCCAGCGTAAGGATGGAGCAAGCGGCGTGGCGGTACTACACCGAGGAGTGGCCTACACCAGATACATGTCAACCACACAGGCGTGTGCCACCGTAGGAGGAAGGATATTGGAGGACAGCAAATCTGGGCTGTACAATGCATATCACAACATCATGACTGGCGTGTTAGGAAATAGATGCGCTGACAGTACAGAATGCGCGTACAAATGCATGTGCACGAGGATGACTACGTTCCCGAAACCAGTCATGTGACGGCCTCACCGTCAACAACCAGGGATATAGGAAGGTAATGCGGAGAATACGAGGAAATGCGGAAGCAGTGTAAATGTATCCGTAACGAGCAATTAACACCAATCAATGCAGGAAGGGCAAGCGCCGTCAGCTGATAAGTCTGCATGCAGACTCCTGCAGAACGGGAAAGGGAGGCATTTGAGAGCAAAGATAATAGGGATGTAGTAGAAATGCAAAGATCAAAGAACCGAAATAGCACAGCCAAGTACAGAGGTAGCATAACTGCGGCTGCAGATAAAATGCATCATATGCCATGTGCCTGCAGGATGCAGTAATGTAAGATGCCAGGCGAAGGCAATGCAGGCAACTGTAATGTAACACTACAGGCAGTACCGTTGGGCCCCCGGCCCTTTGGGGGCCCCAAAAAACCCCG
>NC_056732.1:151671641-151801641 GCF_019279795.1 Protopterus annectens
AACCATCATGAAAGGATGTATGCAGGCAAAACTTTTACTGTAATACCTGCTGTACTTTTTAGCCTTTCACTGAACTGTGGAATGATTAGCAAATAATCATTTGTGATTTACAGTTTGTCTTTACATGTTTAGAAAGGGATGCTATTTCTCCAGTGCAAGAAGTCAAATAACCGATAGTTCAGTGAAAAATTACTCAAAACTGTAGCAACTGTTTCAGTGAAAGGCTTGAGAAGGGGTACTATTTTCTAGGAACTTTGTTCATTACTTCCACTTCTTTTGTCAAGTGCATTCAGTTGCTTCATTCACCTGACTTTTCTCCCCCTTGCATTTAGTTTATTAACTGCTGTTGTCTCATAAGACTAAGATCAAAGTAGTTTATAGTGCTGTTTTGAACTTGTTCCAGTATCTTGAAACTATATTAATTATAAATGTTTGCTCCAAAGCAGGCTTTTGCAGAGGAAAAACAAGCATAATATATATACTTTGATTTTTGTTGGAGTGTGACAACGTTCATTTTATTCAGGCTATTATTTTTCATCCAAACTGCATTTGATGTTTGAAAAATCTTCTTCATTTTACATTTCAGTTGTGTTATAGCATCTGCCTCAGCATTATATTTCTTTACTACACAATTATTGCTTACTTATGGTAATACAGAGTACATAGGATTGATTGTCAATACACTGTCTGCATATGTGTTATACTAATATAGGTTCAGTGCTGTTACAAATTATTAAAAAAAAAATAACAACTGTAATAGTAAAGTAGCAAAATGTAGGAAAATGAATGAAGGGTTGAAAAGCTACAGCCTATTCAAGTTATTTTGCATGCATTTTACCTTGTTTATAGCTGGGGTGAATTTCTAATATGAAAAAAATAAATAGTTTGCCCAGTCTGTAGAACAGTACAGTTGTGTGCAGAACTTACTATAACAGTGGAAGAAATACTTTCATTCAGATGCATAAAGTACAATTCTATTTTCAGTATTACAATCATTACAAAGCTCACAGTCCAGCATTAATATCAATCACTGTCTTATCTGGCTACTTTTAAAGGGTGACCCATTTTATATTTAAAAGGAAATATTTATAGGCAAGAGCTGACCTGCAAATGAGCAATCCCAACACCCAGAACAGCAATGAGGATATCTGTTATTTCAAGAGAGAACATTATGCGCATGGTTACTTGCTGTAAATTGTTAGTCACTGACCTACTTGGAGTGCTCCTTTCAGAACATGCTGCTATTGGTTTGGAGTCGATGCATGGAAATTGTTTGTACAGGTGTCGTGAATGGAGGCACACTGTCCCTTGCTGTCCACTCTTCACCTTCATCTGGCATGAAGTCCACAGAGCCTCTCAAGATAAAATATTGAAACTCTCTTCCAGCAGCATTGTCTGTAATGAAAGAATTGCCACAAAAAGGAAAATTGCTCCTTTGAGAAAAAGCATTTTAGATAGAATGAGTTTATAATCTTACTATGGACTGTTTCCCATGTCACCTGACTATATCAGTTTGAATTGCTTTCTTGCTTGGGAGTATTATGCAATGCTTTTCTCCAGTATAAACATTATGCAACAGCTGAAAAAAAAAAAAAAAGAACTGAAATCACGGTTCATCTATTGTTCAAATTTATGCATCATATCTTCCTTGCTTACTGTATTATTATATCTTCCTATGGACTTGTTCTTGGACATTTTAGCCTTTCATTGTTCATTATATCAGTTCATGATTTGGATGTGAAACTTACCGTCTGACAGCCTCCTGAAAACTCATTTGCTGTAGTCACATGTTGATATTTTAAATACTTGTGCATGGGCATGCACACAGATGTATATTGGCTTACCCCCCCCACACACACACATATATATATATATATATATATATATATATATATATATATATATATATATATATATAGAGGGTCAATATCAGAATAGTGAAGAGGCATTTAATCGAATGCCTCTTCGCCGACACATAAACAGCGAACACACTAAAGCGCGAATGCTCAGAACACCGATTTATTTCCCTGGGAAAGAAATCGGTAGCACTAACAAACAAACACACACACTTTCAAACATTGCAATGTGGGGGGGGCTTCGCCCCCACACCCCCCAACATAAGCGATTTCTTT
Organism: Protopterus annectens; assembly: GCF_019279795.1. Taxonomy (NCBI): domain Eukaryota; kingdom Metazoa; phylum Chordata; order Ceratodontiformes; family Protopteridae; genus Protopterus; species Protopterus annectens. The sequence goes on from NC_056732.1 coordinate 151,673,774, forward strand.
CCCAGGGAAAGAAATCGCTGTTCTGAGAGTTCACGCTTTAGTGCATTCGCTGCTTATGTGTTGATGAAGAGGCATTAGATTAAATGCCTTTTCGCTATTCTGATATAGACCCATATATATATATATATATATATATATATATATATATATATATATATATATATATATATATATATATATATATATATATATATGTATATATATATATATATATTTATATATATATATATATATATATATATATATATATATATATATGTACATACACACACACACACACACACACACACACACACACACACACACACACACACACACACACACACACACATATATATATATATATATATATATATATATATATATATATATATATATATATATATTTTTTTTTTTAATTTATTTTACATTTGTTTACTGGGATAGTGCAACTGGACACAGGTCCATTTTCAAAAAGCTCCAAGTATCATTTACAAAACAGGTAAAGCAAAAAGTACAATGCAGGGTCTTGGGCTTTCTGGGGTGAAAAGCTCCGAGCATAATTTCCAAAATAGTTCAAGGAAGAAGTACAATGCAGGGTCTCTGTTACATATATCACAGTTTCATTTATACAACAATCTTATGAAAATATCAAGTAAGTATAAAGTCATAACACAAAGGAATAGGTAAAGGCAATAATTTTTGTTCAGACAGTAATTACAGTTGTCCATGTAAGTAAGATACAGCAAGCATAGGGATTGTTGTTGCCTTAGAAAGGTTGAAAATGTTAACTACTGCAATGAAGTTTATAGAGATTTGAAGGTTTATTCCTTTAGAGGATGGTAGTTGCTAGTTTTGACAGAGAAGCTAGCAGATTATTAGTGGTAGCATGAACAGAGCCACTTGTTAGTATAGTGGTTGTTAAGGTTGTGTTTGAATATTTTAGTCGAGGTAGTAGAAGTTATGTGGCCTGGTAGAGCATTCCAAGTTTGGGCAATTGTACAGGCAAACAGAGATTTACCTGCTTCATTTTTGTGTCTAATAACCTTTATTAGCTTCTGGTTACTGGATCTTAGCTCTCTTGAGGTGGTATATGGCTGAATTAGATGGTGGAGTGCCGGGGTAAAATCTGGTTGGTAAAAGGGTTTCTGTGTTGTTGAGATTTGATTGAATAGTAGTGCATGTGGCAGTTCAAGCCACTTGAGTTGCTTTAGGGATACACAGTGATGCATACATACATACACACACACACACACACACACACACACACACACACACACACACACACACACACACACACACACACACACACAGCTTTTCAAACAGAACTAGACGTTGCTTTATCAACCAAGCAGATATCATCTCCAGGCAGCCAATAAGAAGTAGAACATGGTTACAGTTCCTGAAGCCATTCTGAACATTTTAAGTTTTCCAGCCCTGTAGGTTTTCAGGTTAGGAATCATTGTGCTATATCATTTTGTTTCAGTGGACCTGTTTGAACATGACACTATGTAGCATTACATTCAAAAGTAGTTCAGATAACTGAGTCACAAAGTATAACAATAATCTTCCTGGAGTGCCTAGACATGCAGTTTAGAATCAGATGTACTCTACAGCAGATGGTGACTTCAAAGCAAGAAGGGTTGCAGGAAACAACTGAATGGGGAGGACTAGAGTTGTGGTGAAGGTTGGAATAATGGCTAAGGTGTTTAACCTTACAGACACCAGGGTACAGGGTTTGATTCTCACTTTTGAAAGGGAAATTGGATAGGCTTAAAATAGCTTACAAGGGCACCTAGCCTAGTACTGAACTGTGAACCTAATTGGAATGGGGTGGGGTTCTGGTATGGCAGATCAATGGCCATTCGCTGTGATCAAACCACAGATGGGGGTCATTCATTTTCATCCATGACTGCCTCAGTAACCACTCTTTATGATCATTTTATTGACTGTCAGACTGCAAATAACAGGGCAAGCCATAGGTGAAATGGAGCCCTAGCCAAAGGAGTCCATGGGCCTCCGGTAGCACAACAGTCCCCCTGTACCTCTGCATCTCTCATATTCTTCACCCATCCTGGCCTCACACCATCCAGATATATTACTTCTTTCATGTTTTTTAAACACTTAGTTTTACCTTTTAACTTTTCCTCCATCTGTTTAACACATCTTAACTGTTCATGACATAACTGTAATAAGTCTGGAATCATACAGCTCTAGATGCTCAGAGGTGCATATTTTTTTAACAACCTTTTGATCCAATGATGGGATGAATAAAAATCATGAGTAAGGAAAGAAATTCAGCCTTAATTATGATTTCAAGAAAATTAAATTAATTCATAGTTAATTAATTAATTAATTAATTAATTAAAAATAAAATAAACTATGCCTAAAGCGTAACATTCCAAGCTAACCAAACAGTAGCTACCAACAAACTGAAATGCCATATGATTGCAAGGATCTGCAAATCCTATCTGTGGACAGTGCCTGACCCCCCCCCCCCCATAAAAGCTAGCAATCTTCTATGCGCTACTCTAGTGCTAGATTGGGATGGGAAAAAAAAGCAGAAATGACCACTGGCATACATTATAAAGTTGGGGGTCTGAGGAGGAAGCCATAACACCTGGAGACTCCACAAAGAAAAATGAATCAGCCAAGAACTCAAAACAGAGAACCAAGTGATGTAAGACAGGAATGCTACTCCCTGTTCTTGTGTGCAAGTGAAAATTTGTTATCACACAACCTGCTGAGACTGCCAAATTCACTTACTTTGTACAATGCTGAGGTTTGTGATATGGATATATATATATATATATATATATATATATATATATATATATATATATATATATATATATTTTTTGCACAAAATTGTTTTGATTATCATAATCAGTTCATATTTGGTCATATTTGGCACTGAGTAGTTCAACCAGTTATAGCATGCATGGCTAACATCTCCCATAAAGACTCTATTCTCATTGAGTTTTATTTTCTGGTGCTTAGTCAATAAGAAATGCTTGTGTCTGTAGGGTCACAGATGGTGGAATGCAGATTCCTAAAATATTATATTCAGCATATTGATAATTACTACATGACCAGTTTCTATTCCCAAGATGTTTTCTTGCATTCTGGCTTTTGGATGATCTTTTACAAACATTGGGACACTGTAGTCTATCCCATTGGATATACAACAGTGAAGTGCAGCAAACAATGTAATTTGCATGGCTCCCTGGTTCATTTCTTGGCTGGGATGCCTTCTGTGTAGAGTCTGCATATCCTCCCTGCAGTCACATGGGTTTCCTCCAGGTGCTCTCATTTCCTCCCACGTTCCAAAGACATGCAGTAGGTGGACTGGACATTCTAAATTGGACATAAGTGAGAGTATGTGTATGAGTTTGTGGCATGGAAGAACAACTATGAAAGGGCTAGTCCAGCAGTGGTGTGAACCTTGGCTGTAAATGATTATCACTGTTGAAGTGACACTCTGACCCTATATGCAAAAATGGGAAAAAGGGGTTGGGGATGGATGGATGGATGGATTTGGGATCTTTAAACCAAGTTTCAGTAATGGTACAGATAGCAGCTCCAAGCAGAGGAAAACATATAAATCATTTATTGTATTATTATGACTTCTATCATTTAACAAAGCTATATTCATCTCTTAAATTTTCCTGTATAGTTTACATTGTTTTAATTTAAAAAGGTCTAATAATCAGTAATTCTACTCTTGTGAGTCAAAGGTGAAGTTTATCGGGTACACAAAAATATCTGGTAAGCTGCACATCTCAACCAGGCTGCACTTGCTCCCCTGTCTATAAGAACATGTCCTTAGTCAATAAATAAGTGCCAAGAATGCCAACATTTAAATTAAATGTTCAAATGCTATATGATTACTATTACAGAGTGGATGAGAATCAATTTCTGTAACAGTGAAATATTATAGACCTGTACTGACACAGTTTCAAAAGCTGATATTTTTGAATCTTTTGCTGTAATGTGCTGGTGATGCCCTAGCTCTATTATATCCACTAATGTATTCTACTTATTTATTAACAGTGTACTAGCATTTGAATTGCTGAGTCAAACTTGTGTGTGTGTGTGTGTGTGTGTGTGTGTGTGTGTGTGTGTGTGTGTGTGTGTGTGTGTGTGTGTGTATGTGTGTGTATGTAAAGCCTTAATAATGTGACTTTTTTGTATACGATAACTGGATTTGCCCCTAATGTATTTGCGAGTCCTAACAATTAAAAAAAAAAAAAACAGACCAATATCTTTTTATAATTCTCCATGCTTTAAAAGTTCCAAGGCCAAAAGACAAAACCATAGCTCTCATGAAGTTTTTTTTTTTTTTGTGTATGTGTTGATGTTACACTTCTGCATTAATACAGACCATGGCCATTTTGGAATGGGCCTAAAAACAGTTTCCATTTTTTTCCAAAACTTACCTCAACACATTGTCCAAAAATGTTTCAGGGTATCCCGTACCTGTAAACTGCTTGTTGACTGAGAATAAGCTTGATAAGCGTACTGTCTGACCCTTTACCTTTTTTTTTGCCATATTGGGTGGCTACTCAAAAATGTTGATATTCATTAGAAAATGTATGCTTTCTATGTAAGTTAGATTCAAAACATGACCCCTAACATTCTTCCTAACACTCACATCCAAATAATTGATGTCATCCACATCATTCATCATCTGGAGCATTTCTCCCCGGGCCTCCGCTGAAAACAGGCTCTGTGGAACCTAGTCGGACATTCCCGGTCAACAAATGTTAAATAAAATAAAATAAATAAAATAAATTGTCAGATGTGAATTTTAAAAATTAAGCAGAATTATTTACAAATGAAAATAATGCATCAAATTTATCTACTCTGCTTGAACATAATATAAAAACAACATCTAAATATCTCAGTTACAGAGCTATATTTGGCCAAAAACACTTTTGAATGTGTGGTTAAATTTTCACCACCAAATAATAATTTTGGAAAAAACAGGGGCAGATGATGTAACTATTGGAACCCCTTTAATCTGTTGAAAGTATTAATCTTCAAAAAACAAAACATTCTTCTTCAGCACAATGTCCATACAGTCCTCAATTATTGATGTTTCATCATGAGTCAACTTATTATGCTAGGGGATTGCCTCATGAAATCACTCCATGCCAGTATTGTGTGGAATAACTAAATATAAATAATTTACATCAATTATGACAAGCATGCAAAAATCGATTTGCCTGTAAATCCTAGTTATACACACTAGTATGTATTACACCATTCACATTGCTTAGGGAGATATCTAAAAAGCAAATCTTTTCTTTGGAATAATTAGCTTTAAATTCTAAAAATTCAGTGTTTGTATCAGGATAAGCCACAAATTCCAATAACAGCTGTTCATTTCCTGTCCAAACTAAGAACACATTATCAACAAAATGCTTATAAAATGCAATATGTTGACTATTTTCATTTGCAGCATCATAAATAAAATTGATCTTCCAATGATTCAATGTCAAGTTGGCATAAATATTTGCAGTTTAGGTTCCCATCGCAACACCAGATTTTTGGTAATAAAGTTCTTTCTCAAACAAAAATACATTACTGGTAAGCACAACATCTAACAAAGAGCAAATAGTTTCAATCTCTCTTGCAGTATACTCACTTGCAGAACACAGGAACTCTCTAATTGCATCAATGCCATATTCATTAGGTATTACAATGAACAATGAAGTAATATCCAGTGTAACAAAATAAAAATCTAAAAATTTATTCACAGCATACCATTGAAACAATTTGTCAACAAAGTCACCAGTATCTTTTATAAAGCTGTGAACCTGATGCAAGAAGGGACTTAAAAGGAATTCTAAATATAGAGATACAGGTTCAGTCACCCATCCCTTTCCTGAAACAATGGACTTCATTGGTGGTCTATATATATACTTATGTATTTTCAGTAGTCTATTAGAGTTGTACAGGTTGTCCAAAATAATACTAGGGGTGGTGATATCAACAATAAATTAGAGACAGCAGAATACAAATGGATTTTATGATTGAATATCGACAGTACCCCTGGTCTTAATGCGACTGTAAGCATTAAACCAATTTTGAGGGAAAAGCAGATGCATTTTATAATTACGATATATAGAATACATTTATAAGTATTTATATAATTATTTATGTGAAATTATATTTAAATATATATTATTTATGAACCTTTTAAAACTGATATTTTATTAGTTACATTTAAATTGCTTATTCATTTCTTAATATGATTATTTAAATTCTTGCTATTGAATATTATAAATCTTGCTATAGTTGCCTATCGATTTAAATTTTATTTATTTAACATTTGTTTACCGGTAAATTCTGACATGGAATGAGCCAATTTTCAGCAGAGGCCTGGGGAGAAACCCTCCAGATGTATGTCTTTTTAACATGGGAGGAAACTGGAGCACCCAGAGGAAATCCCCATGAATACAGGGAGGACATGCAGACTCTGTACAGAAGGCACCCCCACAGAGAATCAAACCAGAGAACCTTTTGCTGTGAGGTGACAATGCAAACTGCTGTACCACTGCGCCACCCCCTAAATGCAAAAGGATATTTGACATTAGGAAATTCTGGTTACTGATTGTATGCTTTTTTGATTAGTTTGCTGTGTCTTGTTATTTTATTTAAATTGAGGTTTGTTTTAATAATTTTATATCACACTTAAGCTTTGTTTAAGCTGAAAGTTCTGCACTTTAATAAATTATCGGTCTTGTTCTTGGTTTTGTTGTCCATCTTTTTTTGTGAATTCCTGTTTTTTACTGCTGAAGACTACATTTACACAAGTTCCATTCTGTTTTTTTTTTTTTAAATTCAAGTCCTTAACATGAGACCATTTATTTGTTGAAGATAACATAGAAACAGAACATGTACCCAGATGACTACATTTTAAATAAGTTCCATAATGATGTGGACATGATCAATGACTTTATAAAGAGCTAGTAATTTTCTTTGATGAAAGTACAATGATTAAATTAAGTAAGAAAACTGACATTTTATACCAAAATACTATAGCACACAGATTTTTCATTACATAAGGGCAGTTTTGAGTTAATGTTGTGTTTAGGGAGACATTTCAAGTCACTATCCCAGAAAAAGAAGAAGTTCCCAAGGGACAAAATTGATTAAAAATAACAGTGTTTATTTGGTAAATTGTAAAAGTAAAGCTGTGACTGTAGAACAACAAACATCTCAGAACCAAGTCACAAAATACATTTTCATAGATGAATAGAATGTTTCTTTCTAGCTACAACATCAGCTCCAGCATGGGGAAGCTCAATTACAATATCAGAGCTAAATGAGTCAGTCACAACAGTTCCACTATACTAATTACAACTATCTAAATCTGGAACTGATGGGACCTCTTATATAAAATACAAGGCACAAAAGGTCACAGAGAGGCAGAGGAAGGAGAAACACTCAGATGGGAGATGATAAGGCAAATAAGCACAAGTTCTTTCTCTGTCTACAATTTTGTTGACTTTGAAATTTCAAAATGCAATTGCTTCAAATAAAGATTTTTCATTTCTGCCTACCACCAGAGCAAAATAAACCCAAATCCTTTTATAACTCAAATTAACTACTAGAAAACTAAATTAGAAATGACTATTGTATTATTTCCATCAGTGTGTTGCAGTCCTGAGAGCACAACAAAGGAAAAAGCTAATTTAATCTCCTTTACAGAATAGTACTGAAGTATTTCAAAATATACATATGAGTGCTATTAAGATGATATTTAATAGGTTGCCAATCTTTTTTTTTTACTTTTTCTTATGAAAAATGGAGAGCTTAAAGACAAATACAAGAAATGAAATAATTTAGGTTTTACAAAATTTAACACAGCAGGATATATGGTGATCATGACAAATACAGATTATAATAAAAGTGTCTACTGTGTTGGTTGGTAAAAAAATTATGGAGTAATCAGACTGAGTGATGGTAGAAGAACAGTTAAAGTTAGATATAGTGAACTATTGGATTTGTTACACTCAGAGCTGTTAGACACTGAAAACAACATTTTTTTAAATCAATGATAATCATAGTACTGGTACATTTTTTGGGACACCAAGAATGCACTGGGATTTATTTGATCCCACTTTCAGGCCAATAATTTCAGCAAGGGGGTTTAAAAAAGAGTCTTTAGCAGTTTTTGTTGATTCATTGTTAAGGAAAATAGCACACAGAACAGAATTTTATCTAAAAGATTCTTGACATTGAATTGTGACATAAATAATTCAAACCTGGTTACAATTTATATCCAAGGTTTATTTTATACAAGTATTCGACAGCTCACAGGGATAGACAGAGTAAGAAAATTTCTACCTTGAACATCAGCACTGGAAAATTATGCCATCAGTCTTATATCTGTTTTATTCCAAATCTGCTTAATAATTAATTTTATTTTAATGGAAATTACTATCAACCACTGAAAGGAATGCCATTGTGGATGTGAATGTCACTAGCTCTGCAAATCTAGTTGGATCAGAATAGGGACAAACAATGTTTAAAGAGTCTGATTGATTTCTAAATGTTTTCTCCTACAGATGCTTCATTGATGATTGTTTTTTGTAGTTAGGCAAAAAAATGTAGCTTTTTCATTTTTGTGAAAAAGGTAAACAATCTTCATTGCTCTGTGACCCTGTGTCATGGATGAAAAGGATTGTCATGAAAGGAGATACTGTCAGCCCAGCTATCTGGAATTTTGTAAATAATTATATGCCATTTGTGAATATCAGCATGATTCATATGCTTGTATTACAAATGTATTAGAACTGTATGTTATGTGTATACCAAACTGCTGGTACAGAAGTGGGTGTTGAAAAGGGTTTGTAAAGTACTGAGCATAAAAATGTAACCACAGTGTACCCTACTGGATTAGAACAGAAATGTACCTGCACTATTGTAACTGTTTAGATGTATATATTTTAACAATGGAAACTGGAACACCAGAGGTTAACTTCAGAAAAATAGCTGAAATTAAATTACTTTATGTAATAGAAGGATGTTATCTTTCAGTTTCAGTGCAGTAACAGACATAATGTCTAGAACTAGAGGTTCACTGTATTGTCTTGGAAGTGTTTATATTGTTTTATTACTTCTGGGATCTGCCTTAGATCTAAGAAAAACCATGTCTATGTATTTTCACAGGGAGATGCTCATTGCTACCAGCTGCATCAATGGGGGGTTTACCAGGGATAGAGTCAGATGACAAGAAGTGATGTCATTCTGCAAGCTATCTAAGCAGTAATATATTAGATATTAATTTAATAACTCTCTGAGAGAGACCCAGTATTCTGCATTTGTCTTTGACCTGACATCAACTGGAAGACCTATTAACCACATCTGTCTTGCTTGCTCTAAAGTAAGTTACTAAGGTACAGTAATTCTCTTGGATACAGTGAGGAATATAGCAAAGCTTAATTTAACTGTCTTTATTTATTTGAACTGTCCTGCAATGTTGTTTTAAATATTTCCTGTGGTTTTAAACTCTGATGTTACTGTGATTATATACTGAGTATTTTCTTGTTCTTTTATTATTTATTATTAAATATATGTAAACCTTTCATTGTGGTTGATCTGTCTAGAAATATTTAAGTTCTAATAGTACTTGCATATTTATTTGGTGACACTGTGTGGGTCACTCCTAATAGCCTTGCTCTTGGTCAAACTACCATTTGTATTGATAGTAACATTACACAGTAAGATTGGACACCCTTTGTTAAGGGCCTTAAAGTGGCTGATAAAGAGTTGGCTAGTGGCAGTGATAACTACCTTATAGTTTGGGCAGAAGGGGGTATAGCTAGTACACCTGTGCCACCCTTTCTCAGGTGTGTGCGTGTGTGTGTCTGTGTGTGTGTGTGTGTGTGTGTGTGTGTGTGTGTGTGTGTGTGTGTAAATCAAACCCTAAAGTATGTGTGTGTATCAGCTACTTGGGTAGGGACATGAAGCATTGGTTAGACAGAGAGGGTGCTGGAGGTCTTGGCTTGGCCACTCCGCTGAGATCTCAACTCTATATCTGTGCCAGTGGAGAGTCTTACTGGGGATTTGGAGAAAGAGGGAGAAACCATCCCAGGACTGACTGTGGTCTCTGTGTGCTCTTAAGGGAAATTGCATTTGAAGCAATGAGCTGTATCTGGAAATACTGTGTGTGTGTATCTGTCATGCTCCTAGTGTACATCCCCCACTGGTGCTAGTGGTGAGGATTGCGGGTCCTTGATTACTGGGCCACTGATGGGGTGTCACAATTATCAAGAGACTAGCTCACCCACCCAGTTAACAAATAGTAAATCAGTCAATAAATACATAAACAATATCACTATTTTCTTGAACTTTACAAGTACCATTTCTTCTACTGGAGTGCATTATTTAAATGTGCAGATTAGTCTAGACAGTAATAGATGCTGCTTTGAAGCTAAAGTGCTCTGTAAGCTATCATTTGCAAACACTTATATGAACATAAACATTGCGTCCTTTTGACTGAACTGCTTGCAGAAAATGGGTATCAAAGAAGACTAGTAGAAGTGAAATAAGATGTAACAGAGTGCAGAAACTTTACATTTCTACTACCTTACTTGAAATGTTTAAACTGTAAAACAGTCATTCCAGCTCTAAATATTTGGGCTGTCATGTGGTGCTTTATTCTTCGTTGGATTCAACAAGTTTTAAGAAATTTATTTACAATGATTGGTGTATTGTAAAGCGGAACTCTGTACTGTGTAAGATAGTGACAGACCACATTTTGTAAATAGCAGAGATTTAAATGTAAAGGCCTTATTAGAACATACAGACATCTCAAGTGTACCATCAGACCAAAATTATTTACAAATAAACCACCTCACAAATCCAGCACCATGGGGATTTCTTACCAACATATTTTGAACCAAAGTAGCCTTGTCACTGACCATCTGATACTTGCACTGCAGTATCTGTTGAACTTTTCTAACAGCCACTTGAGGAGTATATCCTTCTTGTTTCTTTAAATTTTGTAGCTTTATTAACACAGAACCAAAGTTAAATTTACCTCAGAGTAACACTGTGCATGTTATAAAGTGCCATTTCGATTTCAGTTCTCAGTATGTTGTGTATGTTGTTAGACATAGTTGCTGTGACAGCTTTTCTGTGGGCAAAACCATGTGTGTAGTCAAAACTAAAAAATAAAACAATGCTTTATATGGACCAAGTCATTTGGAATTGATATAGCAAGATTGGATCCAAGAGCTGGGGATATAAACACTAAGAAATGTTGAGGCAAATAGAACTGTGGGAACTTTAATGTTCAGATGATAGCTGTACCTTTAAATTATGATATGACTTCATAGTGTGATAATTTTATGTGGAGTAGGTTGTTTCATTAGGATAGGATCTGATAGTAGGTAAATTTTGGATACATGTTGATCAGTTAACAACACAGTCATCAAGTGTTGAACAATCAAAAAAAAAGCAGTGAAACAAGTTTTGCCAACCTTGGAGTTGACTAGTTTTTGCAGGAGGCAAGCCCCCTTGAAACCTCATGTGGGGGGACACCTCCCCATAAAAGAAATTTAAATATACCTACTCTGAGATCACCGAAAGGTAACATTGTTGAGCTTTTTGTTTGATTGTTTAATACTTGATGAAAGTGCTGTCAATGAAATGAAAGGAACCAGTTAATTTTATATCAAGTGGCTGGTACATTATTGATCTTGAAATGATTCTTGTATTCTAAACTGGGTGTTAAGACTTTCATGTTCCAAGGAAGTCTGTCTTCTAAGTAGAGATGAAAGAGCTTAACCATTTTAATAAACAAATTCATTTATCATTCTTTTGCAATTTTTGGTTTATTTTTACATATTGTTTAACTTGTTCATAGGTTCATAGGTTCATAGGTTTATACTAGGCTATCTGCCCTAAGGCATTTATAAGCCTAGCCCAAATTTTTGTGGCTTACGCCACCCCTTATATGAAAAAATACTGTGCCCATTAGTTTGTTGTGCCTCTGTCCAGCAGTGACACAGATATGATTCCCAGGGTAAACCTACGATCTCCCATCCACAGGTCTAGATTTCTCTTGAACAGAGTCAGCGAGGTGCTCTGCCTCACATGGACCGGGATTTTATTCCACAGCATAGGGAGTCTCTGAGTGATAAATCTATCCCTCCAGCACGTCCTATTTATATCCGTGCTAAGGTTTAAGTCGCTTGCTCTAGTGGTTTTGGTGGATTTGGATTTTTGAGGTGGAGCATGTCCATTAATTCCGGGTTGGACATGGCCTTGTATGTCAGGCACATGTCACCTCTGAGCAGGCTCTATGCGACTGAATAGAGCTGGAGTTTCTTCAATCTGGCAGCATATGACAGATTTTGGAGTCCCTTTATCCTTTTGGTGAGGAACTTTTGGGGTCTCTCCAATTGCTGCAGATGTCGGGTGAGATACATCCCGAATGGGGCATTGTACTCTATCATTGGTCTGATAAGTGAAGAGTACAGGGGAACAATGACCTCACTAGATCTGGATGTGAATCCCTTCATGATCAGGTGGGCAATGTAGAAGGTCTTTCTAACCACTTTAGCAATGTGAGTGTCAAAGAAAGTCCACTGTCAACCTGGGTCCCCAGGTCCCTGATAACCTCCTCTGTGCTTAGTGGATTGCCACCTATATGGTAGCTTGGGGTTACCTTGTTTTCCCGAAGGGTATGACTATACATTTTTGGCGTTTAACTTCAGGCCATGGCTCTGGCACCAGCTATCTGTTTCCATGAGTCCCTTCTGAAGGATATCCGTGTCCGATGCACTTTCCACTATGGCGCCCAGTTTGCAGTCGTCTGCAAACTTTGTCAGCCAAAGTCCTCCCATGTTGGCCTGTACTTCTGAGAAGTAGATGCCAAACAATAGGGGTCAAGGACCGAGCCCTGTGGGACACCACTTGTGACCGGCTTGGAGTCTGACACAGCGCCAGCAACTCTAACCCTGTGGGTTCTGTCCTTAAGCCAGTTTGCAACCCATCTTGTGACATATGGGTTTACATTTAAGCTGGTAAGTTTTTCTACAATACCGAGTGGGGTATTGTGTGAAACCTTTGCAAGGTCAAGGTAGGCTGTATGGACTGCCTTTCCCTCATCAATGGCCTTGGTGACTGTTTGAAGAAGTCGACCAAGTTCAAAAGGCATGATCTTCCCTTGACAAAGCCAAACTGGGTCGGGTCCAATGTCTGCAAGTTCCCTATATCTTTGTTTATGAGCTCCATTATGATCCTCTCCATAGCTTTGCAGACTAGACTTGTTAAGCTTATGGGGCGGTAATTACCAGGGTCCGTAGTGGCGCCGCCTTTGTGGAGTGGGACCACAGTTGCCGTCGCCACTCCTTGGGCACGTATCCTGTGGTAAGGCTGAGATTAAACAGCTGCCTTATGTGCGGGTTTAATTTCTCATTTAGCTCATGTAGCACACAGCCGGGGACACCATCCAGTCCCATTGATGCTGTGTTTTTAGCTTTAGAGAGATCAGCTTTCACCTGCGCACTTGAGATGTCCGGGAGGCTACAGTCGGCTGGGATAGTTATCTCTCCTTTAGGGAGAGGGGTGAAGTTTGCACTGAACCTGTCTGCCAGTATGTTGGCAATGTCTGTGGGTTCAGTGATTTTTGTATCATTTTGGACTAATTTTGAGCATATCTGGGAGTTTCCACCCAGGTTCCTAACATAGCTGAAAAAGGCCTTATGATTGTCCTTTGAATCCATGGCAAATTTTCTCTCAAAATTGGCCTTAGTTGATTTTATGAGTGCTCGTATTTTTTCACTAAAAATGATCAGGGATGACTTCCCTTTTATGGATTTTGTTCTATCATGTAATAGCTTTCTCCTCTTATTGTAAAGTTTGTTAATGGCTGGGGTCCACCAGACTGGACGTTTGCCCTTTGTGGAAAGAGTCTTGGTTTTATTTGGGATTGCCTGATCCATGCAGTCCTGGAGGTGTTCATAGAAGGCATTTGTAAGGGCTTCCGCAGCTTGGGTTGTGGTTTCCTCTGGCTCAGGGGCCTTGAAGGATACCACACCAGTCTTGAGTAGTGTGAAGTTTGCTTTAGAAGTTCTTCACTATGGTCTTTTTGTTTGGGGTGGGGCGGGATGTGGATTTCCAGTGAGATTAGTTTATGATCAGATCTCACCAATGAGGGATATACTTCGGTGTGGAGCATTTTGTCCCCATGTTTGTGACAATGAGATCTAGTATATTTTCTCCTCTCGCGGGAACAGTGACTAGCTGTTCCATGGCATTTGAATTTATGAACTCCAGGAACCGTTGGGCTAGAAAGTTAGGGCTTGAGTAATGTTCCCAGTCTATATTCGGTAGTTGAAGTCACCCAATATGATGGTGTTTGGAGATACATTTATACCCTCCAGTGTCTTCAGGAAGGCTGTGTGGGGTTCCTGAGTTTGAGAGGGTGGCCTGTAGCATGCTACAATTTGTAGAGCAGTTTTGCCTATGGTTAGTTGCACCTGGATGGTTTCCGAAGCTTCGTGCGTTGCCACCAACCTGGAGGTGTGGGTATCCTTTATGAATATGGATACACCCCCCTCCTTTTGTGGTGTGGTCTGGGTTTTGGGGCGGGCATGATATGAGGTAAAACCTAATAGTGCCGGGGTGCTCTCAGGAGCCTTGAACCAGGTTTCAGTTACAGCACAGACATCGATGTTCTCCATACTGAGAAGGGCCTCGAGTGCGTGAATTTTGAGATTTAGACTTCTGGCATTGAGCAGCATTACCCTCAGTTTCTTCCCATTTTTGTTTTCTAGTGTGGTAGGTTTAGAATTTGAGCCTTGCCTAAAAAAGGCACTATGGGTGTGGCAAGAGCCTTAGCCAATATCTGGAATCCCAGGGGTGACAGGTGCAAGCCGTCCCTTGCGAAGCAGCGTGGCTTGTCAAGCATGTCATCCCAGGCAGACAGACACTGGATCCCCTTTGAATGACACCAGACATTAAGCCAATTGTTAAAGCTGATCATCTTGTCTCTATATTGTGGTATCATTCTTGGAGAAGGAAGGATACTGCTCAGGGTTAGGGTCATACCTGCCTGGGCTACATAATCAGAGAGCTCCTCTTGGATTGTGTATTTGTCCACTTTTGCTGCTTTATTTAATACAACATTATTTGCTTGGAGTTCTGTCATCTCTTAGAAGTGGCTGTTAGAAAAATCCTCATGGTGCTATGTACGAGACATATGGATTTTGAGTTCCAAATATACTTTTATGGAATTGTGAGCTGGCTTATTTGTAACTCACTTTGGGTTATTCTGTATGTTGTAACTTAACTGGTTAGACTGGAGTAATGCTACGTGTCTGAATTTTTCACTGAAAGTGTTAGCAGTTTTCAGCAGTGCCATGAATAAAGCAGTTCAGCTTTGTTCAGGGGATACCAGTTTGCATACTATGACTTTAGTACTAGTAAAGTGTTACTTTAAAGTCACATATGTTTGGAATTCTGCCAGTTTCTAAGGACAACGTTTTGAATTCTCTCTTTAGGAAGAAAGGCTCTCCTTTGTTTGCCTTTCCTTACTGGTCAGCATTCATTTCTTTTGAATGCCCCTGCTGCTCTTCTTACCATGAATGACCAAGGAACTCACTCATGAATGGCAAGTAGGAAGAACCATCATTTCTGATTTAACTCTCCATGCTGCCATACTACTTTTATGCTGTCTTTCCATGTGATTTCTAGCTTGCAAGGGTTTTTTTAATTTCTTTTGAATTTTACTGTATGAAAATACTTTGTTTCTGCCTTGTCTGTCTTAGTTCTCTGTCTGTGCTTCTTGGTGCAAAAGATGGATGGAAATGATTTCACTTTTAAGGATGGTACATGATGACCATAACATCTAAAATGCTTGCTATTAAAGACTGATGTTTGATCACTTGAGTAACGCTGATGTAATTATGAGACACCTCATAAAGGTTAAACCTAGTGATACCTGTTTAAAAGAGTGCCATTGTGCTGAACAAGCTGGTAATCAAAACTACTGAAATTGTTATATTTGATAAAAGTTGCACATGACATACACTGCAAATTTGCAGTTACTTCTTGCTTAAATAAATAGTTGTGTATGAAACAATAATAGGGTTCAGAAAGTCACCTCCAAGTCTATAACACCCTATAATCATGCATACAGTTTAGGAATAGCATTAAAAAAATCAGAGTTAGTTTGCATCCATAGCTGCACCATGTAATTGGTCTGTAGAAACAAACAGTAGTCTTCTGTCATGACTTGTGATTAAAATAAGATTGTCTGCTGCTTATGACTGGAAAAAATGCTTACTGCAGTGGCAATGAAAGAGATCGTTTCCGCTAAACAATGGGTTCATCCGATCTCTGCAGCTTAGTTACTGTCATCACCTTTGTATCTCTAATTAGTGAGCATCTGTTTTACGTTTGAATGGTACACAGTTTACTTGCCCTGCTCACAGTGGTTTTACATGAATACCAAACAGATGTTTGTGTTTACTTCACACCATCTGAGAGCTTATGCTAAATCATTATAATCCTGTGACCAAAATGTTCTACATTATTCACAGATGAATCAGTGAGCTTGTGGTAATTATGCTTTAAACATTAGGCAGCATCTGGACTTTATGGGTATATGCTTACATATCTCACCCTAGGAACGCATGCTCTGCAGTGGGTTCAGTCATAACTTTAGTCACAGACTTCTCACTCATGCACATGTATAGATGTGCTCATTTACAATTTCCTACTAATACAACTGTAAGTGTGTTGTAGCGATGGTACCGTCACTATTAATGCTCCTGTATATCCAGTATCATTGCTGTTGATGATTGGCTGTCTTGGATATTTCACCCTATGGATTTATTATACAATGATGTTGTACAAAAAAGGGTGAGCACTGACTTCAGAAGGGCTAGCCTTGCTATCTATTGAATCAATTAGTGAACTATCGTGAATTGCTTGTGATAATGATTATATGCTTACAGATATTGAGCATATAGCTGTTTCAGCTGTATGTGACAGAGAAGTGATCCTAATGTGTTCCTATAGTGCTAAACATACAAGGAAAAGACAAGCTGTGCATTACTTGATTTCCTGGAAGTTAGAAGCTGTTTGGCCTTGCACCCTGATAACTATATTAGTGTAACCACTGTAGCCCAGTTCATTGTTGATTGGTTCATAAAATGCTTTCATGGAAACTGATGATCGTGGGATAACCAGTGTTTACTTTGAACTTTACTATGCCATTCCTTCAAATGCAACAGTGACACTGGAGTGACAGCAAGGTGAGGGGGAAGCCCCCTCATATAAGTGCTGAGGGCTGCAATCCCTGCATAAAATGTGTGGTATATGTTTGCTTGTTTATGTATGGTAAACCTACTTGTTAGTGTGGGACTATGTGTGCGTGTGTGTGTGTGTGTGTGTGTGTGTGTGTGTGTGTGTGTGTGTGTGTGCGTGTGTGCACGCGCATGTGCGAGCATGCGTGTGTGTTCGTGTGTGTTTGTGTGTGCGTGTGTGCGTGTGTGCGTGTGTGGGTGTGTGTGGGTGTGTGTGTGTGTGTGTGTGTGTGTGTGTGTGTGTGTGTGTGTGTGTGTGTGTGTGTGTGTGTGTGTGTGTGTGTGTCTGTGTACACACACAATGATTCAGTAAATTCTGTTATTAAGTTTGGTGGATTTCTTGACATAGATTTTGAAGACACATTCCACTAAAAGTCATACCACATGGACCAACTACATGTAGATATATGGTAGCTTACAGTGCTAAAATATATACAAAAAACTGATGTCAAACTTTTAACTTGTTAAACCTAGATGTAGGAAATACTTCACTATACTATACACTATTTATTCTTTGAGAGATGAAAGTTTGTTCCATAAGATTCCTTTTGAAATCTGTGTGATCCTTCTGTGTAGTTCTTCTAGCTAGTCACTTTTATTTCATGCTAATCCTCTGGAGTGCATGGGTGAAATGCTGTTTAGGTTACCGTATAAGGATTTAAGTCCAGTTTTGTCTCTTGCATTTCTTGTTCCCACTCCCCCAGTTACGGCCACCATCTGTCCCTATTGTTGTCAGACAGTCTTGATTTGGATAGTTGTGGCCTAAGAAGAAATATGAAAAATCGCTAATGTTCTGATGTTTTAGAAAATAAAATATTTTCTAACTTTCAATATTATAGGATTATATGGTATTTTAAGTGAAGTATATCGATATAAAACAATTAAAATTCTAAAACAGAGCATGACATTGTTGAAGATACTTTAAAAACAATACTTTTTGTTGACTGAAGGTGTGACTCATCTAGTAAAAGTGTTTGGAAGAAATGCCCAGTATGGCAATATATAAAAAGGTGACAACTACGACCAGGAAACAAGAAGCTGAATAGAAGTGGAATAAACTGTGACAGATGACTGTAGGTGGATATTAGTCAAGTCTGCTAAAGAAAGGGGTAAATGAATGCAAGGTTCAATATATAGGTAAAATCACGGATGAAGTAATGCAGCTTAATGGGATGAGGAGTACTCAAACAAATGACTGAGGGAAGGACAAGACACCTGTTTAACAGGTGTGGTGGATTTCTTCAATAATGGATGTAAAGGCAGACAGAAATGAAATGAGTAGAGTACAGATGGAGGATATGTTAAGACACTGGGGCATGTTGTAGTTGGGGAGAGGTTTCACCAAATAAGCAGGTATATACTTTTTCTATGGAACCCACTAATCATTAACATGATTAGATTAATGGATGGGCAAGGCTTTGTGTGCATATGTGTGTGTGTGTGTGTGTGTGTGTGTGTGTGTGTGTGTGTGTGTGTGTGTGTGTGTGTGTGTGTGTGTGTGTGTGTGTGTGTGGCTGGGTGTGTCTGTGTCTGTGTACACACACAATGATTCAGTAAATTCTGATATTAAGTTTGGTGGATTTCATGGGTTTTGAAGACCCAGTCCACTAAAAGTCATACCACATGCACCACCGAAACTACATATAGATAGATGGATAGCTTACAGTGTAAAATATATACACAAAAGTGATGTAATACTTTTCACTTTTTAAACCTAGATGTAGGAAATACTTCACCAAGCTACAAAATCTATTCTCTGAGAGATGGAAGTTTGTTCAAATGGCTGATCCATAAGAATCCATTTGGAATCTTTGTCATCCCTCTGTGTAGTTCTTCTAGCATACTAAATAAGGCAAGCTTGCCGAGAGGAGGTATATAGTTTATTTATTTATTTTTTGAGGAATATAGATTATTGATGAAAACGTAAAAGAGAAGGTGGTCTAAGAATAGAGCCTTGAGGAACACCCATTTTAACTAGGAGAAAAGGGAGGGGGAGAGAGAGAGAGTTGAGTCATTTGATAGATTGGTATCTTTCAAATAGGTATTTAGAGACCCATGAATGAGTTGGTTGAAAAGACCTAGACAGAACATTTGAGTCAGATGTTTCTCATGTCACAGTGTCAAAGGCTTTTAAGAGATTTAGAAAAACAGAAAAGATAAACTTTCCTTGGTCTCTACCTTATTAATGGTGTCAGAAAAGTTGAGCAGAGCTGTAGTGGTGCTCCGACCTGATCAGAAACCATGTTTTGTTGGGGTTAGGGGATTATTTTATAAGAGGTATTGAAGGGGTTGATTATGAATACACTTTTCCAGGACCTCAGAAAGGGAGGACAAGATGGCACACACTGTGGAGGCTGGCCATGATGGCTTGGAAAGTAGCTCTTAATCACTTTAACTAATGGTCTAAGAATATATAGTGCTGGTAGCTTTCCAAGTTCTACATTCTGACTTGCAAAATAATCTTGGTGTTCTTCCAAAGCTTAGGGCCTCAGGCTTGTGTTTATAAATGGAGTAAATGGTAAAGCAATTCAAGACACCACTGACCTAATAAAGGCTGGAAGAAGGTTGCCTGTCCATGACCTTGTTCAGTAGTGTTTTAACTGCATTGACATTACTCTGTCAGAAGCTTAACTGAGATGCCAAAGTGGAAGAATGCATAAAAGTAACAATTGTTAGGCAGGCTTCTTGTTAACTGTGGCCTTGTGATGGTTGAAAAGTGTTTCTTAAATTTGTTGGCTGTTGCCATGTGTGAGTCCAGGGTTTGAAAATCTGCTTTGTGATGTCAGTTTCACCTTCATTTTACTTAGCAAGTCATGCTTTTCAAAAGTTTTGAGGAGATATTTATTTTTTCTGAACATCAATATAATAATCCTTATTGGCTTGTGTTGTAAATAACCGACATCTTTTACAAAGGTCATGATAGATTTTTTTTTTTTCAGATATAAACTCCTTACTTTGCCTTTTGAATTCCTTTCATGATTTTCTGGCATATAATCTCAGATGGTTATTTTAGTCCTTGAGATGCTATTTTTCTTGATTATAATTTTTTAAATGATAAAAACTTGTTAAATATACTTATCAATATTTTGTTAAAAATAGTACTAGGTGGAGTTGATGCCTGTGAAACAGTGCAGATAAAAAACACTGTATTAAATTAATTCAGCTTTAGTTATGTCAGTGGGAAACTGTTTAAAGCCTTTGAAGCTCTTGTCCTAGTAGATAGTTTGTTTTTTAAAATCATGGATGATGAATGTAAGGAGGTAGTTAATGAGATGATAGGGCAGTGAGTCACTACACAATTAGTCAGACTTTTGCTTAAAACCTAGTCAGGTATTATCTGCGCCTTTTGTCTGTTGCTGTAGGCATCTGCATGAGCTGAGTATATCTCAAGGAAAGGCATTCAATAATGGCTTCATTGTTATTATGCAGCTGCCAAAGGGCATCGAAGCGTCCTTTCAGCAGCAGTTCCTCAGAGTTGTGCTTCTTGGCCGATTACAGAGTAGTTTGCATCAGTGACTGGGCTTTATCTGGCTAGATGTATATACAGCCAGTATTCAGCACTGAATGATCTCCTAGCTGCACCCACACTAGTAGGACTTCTCTATGTGGTGTTTTAAGAGGATGCTGAATATGAAGTTTGGATATCTGACTGCCCTGAACAAATATAGTAGCACTACTGATATTTACTGTGTTTCCTGTATGCTGTGTAACTTAGTTCTGCGAATTCAAAGTGCAGTATAGGTGGTATTACCATGTTTTATTTATGTCAGGTTATGTTAGTTGGTTGTAATTAACCATGCTTAGAAACTGGATTTTTTTTTCAGAAGCTTGTAGTATTTAGATGAAGCATTTAGAATAAAAAGTCTAAGGTGTCTGTGTCTTTTAATAAATTATTTGTTAATAGTCCAGGACTGGTTTCCATGTCTCCAGAGCATACCAACTGTATTTGGTAATGTGGAGAACAACACTTATGTAACATTTGGTAATAAACAATGTATTTACCAAGGTAAGATAGCTGTTTTTGTGATAAAACAGGTACTTATGGTACTAAGAGTAAAATATGGTAGAGCACATAAAGTATACCAATCTCCTGGGTTCTGTTTGTGAGCCTGTTTCATATTTAATGAGTTACATAGGGATTTACATTTAGCTGGGACAGTTTATCTATAATACCTGTGTGTGGGATGGTGTTAAATGCCTTTTTGAGGTCTAGGTATGTGGTATGCTCTGAGTTGTCTCATGCATTGCTTCAGTAACCTTCTTAAAGAAGTCAGTCAAATTAAGTGGGCAGGATTTGCCCTTGACAAAACCGAACTGGCTTGGGTTGACAGTCTGTAGGTTACCTATGTCCTTATTTATTAATTAAATATTGATCCTTTCCATAACTTTACAGATGAAGCTGGTCTGGCATGTGGGTCTATGACTACCTGAATCCATTGGCACCCTACCTTTGTGCAAGAGGATGACTGTTGCTGTCCCCCATTCATATGTCACAAAGGCTGTTTGGAGGCTGCTATTGAATAATCACAGTAGGGGGTCTGACAAGTCATGTTTCAGTCTAACCAGTAGGTAGCCCAGTATATTATCCGGCCCCATAGAAATAGTAGTGTTCTTGGCCTTGGATAGTGCCTTCAGCACTTGCTCTTCAGAGACTTGGTGGGGGGGGGGGGTTAGCTGCAAGTATGGGATCTGGGAATATAAGAGGGGAGGTGTGGTGAAGTTTGGACTAAATATGCCTGCTAGTATATTGGCAGTGTCCTCTGAGTCTGAGCATGTAATATCCTTTCTATTAGTTTTTCCTAGTACTGGGTGTTGTTTGTAAGATTTCTTATTTAGTTAAAGAAGGCTTTATGGTTATCTTGTAGATCAGCCTGACTTTAAAACATTCAATATCTAAACTATAGTCCTCTCTTTAACATCACATTAGGATTAACCTATGCACAATGGTGGGCTTACTAAGAAAGTATGTTTGTTCTGCTGAAGTTCTTATGAACCAAAAAAATGAATACAAATACTGTCATAAATAAATAAAAAGGTGGCATCCATACAACATCCCCATATCCATCTTGTGAGATCCAGATAAGATTCCTTGAACCACAAGCAGGTCTTCTCTCTTTCTGCAGATCCACAACACAAATTAAATAAATTCAAACCTTTGCTTTGTCAGATTTCTGACTTTAGTGTATTTTTGTAATAATTTCAACTCTGCACTATATCTTGGCCACTTATTAATATTTTTTTTCCAGCTTTTCAAACTATGTTTTATGGTACATTGACTTAGGAACTATTCCAGAAGTTCTGCTAAATTAATTCTGGAAATGAGCTTTCTTAACTGTTGTATGGCTCTGTATTGTAATTCTGAGAGGTGCAATCATGAGTCCTGGAATTACAAAAAACAGACAGTGAAACTAAGGAAGAACAGTGAATGCTGACAATATCCATTCTTCTTTATAATTATTTTCTACAGGGGTCAAAATCTGCAGTACCCCCCCACATCCACACATGATGGTTACTTATATGTATTAACTTCCAAATCTCCATACCTCAGATAAGGGAGGGTAGCAATACTCCCAAGACACAGTCATCTCCGACTTAATATATGCAAGTCCCCATTTTCACACATTCAGTATTTTTTTGTAAGGTGAGGTCACCTTGCACTTCTAGTGTAAGGGCTACACCAAAACACCTCATTACTTATATATATATATATATATATATATATATATATATATATATATATATATATATATATATATACATATATATATATATATATATATATATATATATATAGGTTCATAGGTTGGTACTAGGCTACCGGCCCTAGGCCCTATACAAGCCTAGCCATAACAATTCCCTGGCTATTTCTTCCCACACTATTTACTTCCCTGGACCCCTGTCTAGCAGGGTGACTGACGTGATCCCCGGGGTGAATTTCCTTTCTCCCATCCAATCATCAAGGTTCCTTTTGAAGAGGGCCAAAGAGGTGCTCTGCTTGACATGTATGGGCAGTCTATTCCAGAGTCTGGGGAGTCTCTGGGTCAGGAACCTATCCCTCCAGCATTTTTTGTTTATTGTGATGACAAGGTTTAGATCCCTGGAGTGTGTGGCTCTGAGGGATTGGGATTTCTTTAATTGTAGCATGTCCAACAGCTCTGGGTTTGACATGGCCTTCTATGTTAAGCAGAGACCACCTCAGAGTAGACGATATGTGACAGAGTATAGCTGGAGTTTTTTAAGGCAGTCAGCATAGGGCATCTGCTTTAGGCCTGTGATTCTTTTAGTGAGGTATTTCTGTGGCCTTTCCAGTTGTTGCAGATGTCTTGAGAGGTACATATGAAATGGGGCGTTGTATTCTATAATGGGTCTATTGAGAGATGAGTACAGTGGAACAATGACCTCCTTTTTTCTGGATGAAAAGCCCTTAGTGATGAGGTTTGCCACATAGAAAGATTTCCTGACTGTTGTGGCAATGTGGTTATTGAAGGTGAGACCACTGTCCACCTGTGTCCCTAAGTCTCTTATCACACTTTTGATGTTTAGTGTACTGCCACCTATGTGGTAATTCATGGGTACATGTTTTTTCCCAAAGGGGATAACTATACATTTCTTGGCACTGAGCTTGAGCCCATGGCTCTGGCACCAAGCATCTGTTTCTGTAAGGCCTTTTTGTAGAATATCCACATCATTTGGGGATTCAATAATGGCTCCCAGTTTGCAGTCATCTGCAAACATTGTTAGCCAGAGTCCCTTAGTGTTGGCCTTTACTTCAGAGAAGTAGATGCCAAACAAGAGAGGTCCCAGGACTGAACCCTGAGGTACTCCACTTGTCAATTTTCTGGAGCTGGATTTGGAGTCAGCTACTTTTACAGTGTAGGTTCTGTCAGTAAGCCAGTTGGCAACCCATCGAGTGACGTAGGGATTAATGCACAGCTTAGCAAGTTTATCTATGATTTCAGAGTGGGGGATGGTGTCAAAGGCCTTGGCGAGGTCCAGATGGGCTGTGTGGACTGCCTTACCCTCATCCATGGCTCTGGAGACTGATTCGAAGAAGTCAATCAGGTTCAGTAGACAAGATCGGCCCTTCATGAACCCAAACTGGGTGGGGTCCAGTGTTTTAAGGTTGCCAATATCTTTGTTTATAAGTTCCATGATAATACGTTCCATGGCTTTGCAGATCAGGCTCATCAGACTGATGGGGTGGTAGTTCCCAGGATCCAAAGTGGATCACCCTTGTGGAGTGGGGTAACTGTAGCTGTGCACCACTCAGTGGGCATGAAGCCTGAGGTGAGGGTATGATTAAACATGACACTTAGGTGAGGTGCAAGTTCATTTTGTAGTTCATGTAGTACACAGCCCAGGATGTCATCTGGTCCCATGGATGCTGTATTCTTAGCTTTGGAGAGTGCATTTTTTACCTGTGTGGCCATTATTACCGGAATTTGGCAAACTTCTGGTATTGAGATGGGCCATTTAGGGGGTGAGAGGGGGGGGGGTGAAGTTGGCACTGAATAGATCTGCTAGGATATTGGCAATATTCTTGGGAACAGTATATTTAATGCCATTCTGTTGTAGCTCAGAGCAGATCTGAGCATTGCCATTTAGATTCTTGACATAGTTATAGAATGCCTTGTGGTTATCTTTAGAATCTTTGGCAATTTTATTTTTGTAACTAGCTTTGGAGGATTTTATGAGGGATCTCAGCTTCTTACTGAGGTAGGTAAGGGACTTTTTTGCATCCTGGGATTTTCCTCTTTTCTGCAACAGTTTCTTCCTTTTGTTGTAAAGTTTGTTTATGGCAGGGGACCACCAGATTGGTTTCCTTTTTTTGGAGGAGAGCATCTTGGTTCTATTTGGGATGGCATGATTCATGCATGAGTGGATGTGCTTGTACAGTGCCTTACTGAAGGACTCAGCAATCAAAATTTAATTTCCCGTCTGCATGGGTGTCATGAAGTTTGTAACTTCTGACTTGAGTAGCATGAAGTTGGCTTTGGAGAAGTTTTTATGGAGGTTTCCTTACTGGAGGGTGGGGTGGAGTGTGGATGTTAAGGGTGATTAGCTTATGGTCTGATCTGACCAACGAGGGGGTGACCATAGGTGTGGAGCATCGATTTCCCATGTTGGTAATGACCAGGTCTAGGATATTGGAGCCCCTGGTGAGACTATGGATTAGTTGATCCAGGGCATTGGAATTTATAAATTCCAAGAACCGTTGGGCAAAGGTGTTGGTACATGAGTAGTTTTCCCAGTTAATGGCAGGGTAGTTGAAATCACCCAGTATTAGGGTGTTTGGTTGTATCTTAATATTTTCCAGTATGTTTAGAAAGGTGTAATGAGAACCTTGGGGCATGGTGGGGGATCTGTAGCAAGCTACAATTTGGATTGCAGTCTTACCTAGTGTTAGTTGCACCTGGAGAATTTCAGATGCATTGTGTTGGGCAACTAACCTGGTGGTGAGAATATCCTTGGTGAATATGGACATTCCTCCACCTTTAGTATTTTGATCCTGGTTTGGTGGCCGAAAAGTGTGGTAACAGTTGTAGCCTGGTATTGCAGGGGTGCTCTCTGGGGCCTTGAACCAGGTCTCAGTTACTGCACAAATATCAATGTTCTCCATTTTTAGGAGTGCCTCGAGAGAGTGCATTTTGAGGTTTAGACTTCTAGCATTGAGTAGCATTACCTTCAGATTTTGCATGCTTGTACCTGTTACGGTGGTGAATTTGTCCTTTGAACTTTGCCTAAAAAAGGCACTATAAGGGTGGCAAGAGCCTTTGCCAGTAACCTGAATTCCAGGGGCGACAGGTGCAGACCATCTCTGGCAAAGCATCGTTGTCTGCCGATCATGTCGTCCCAGGCAGACAGATACTGAATCCCCTTTGAATGACACCAGAAGCTTAGCCAATTGTTGAAGTCAATCATTTTGTCCTTGTATTGTAAGTGCATCTCTCACAGGTTGTAGTGCTGGGTGCTAGGAGGAGAGGGTTGTCTGTGTACATGAGGCAATTGCTGCATTGCCCCAGTATGCCCAGATTCACCAGGTGGACAGGAGAAATCAACGGAAGTTGACCCTTGGACATGCCTGGTTTGGTGCTCTTTTTTGAAAAGTACAGGAGCTGTTTTCCCTTACCTTAGCAAGGTACTTTGCAATTATAGGCTGTTTAGTGCCTATGATTAATTTTTCCTTATTAATAAGGAGAGTTGTGTGCTTGTATCAGTTTATATATATATACATATATATATATATATATATATATATATATATATATATATATATATATATATATATATGCTATCTATCTCCAAGATCATGGGAACATGAGAAGTTTTTGATGATACTTTAAATAAAAAACACTCAAACCACCACAGTAGATGAAAAATGATAAAGTAAAGAAAGTCCTTGCTAATATACTAAAAAACAAAATTTAATATACAAAAACAAAGAATAGGTGAGCACTTTCACAATTAATACAAGCCGTTTCATTAGACCATAAAAACAGTACAGTGCAAACCATTAAAATACCAAATTAAACAACCAATTACAATGCAGCAAAGTAATCATATGTTCACATTCATTGGTTTGAAAGCTTATGATCCATCTGAGTTCAGATTGTACTGCCTTATTAAATAAATCACCACCTCTCATATTCCCTGTAATTATTTCAAGAACAAAAAATTTAACATGAGATGAACCTAAAGTATTTACATGTTTCACTAAAGCATTAGTCATAATGTCACTTAAATGCTCCAAAATTCTGTATTTTAAGGCATGATTTATTTTGCCATTATAAAACCCATCACAGGCAAAACACTGAGAATAATAAACAACATTTTTCGTTCTGCAATCAGCATAAAAATCAAAAGAAAAAGAATCAAAAGAATGTTTCAGAATACTACAAGTGCAAATATAATCACATGCTGTACAAGACCTACAAGGAAACGTTCCTTTTCTAGTAGACAAAGAATGATTATTATTTGATATATGGTATCTATAACATAACTGTCTCTTTAGGGATAGGTGATTCCGAAATGTGAACTTAGGCCACGGACCTCAAAGTGTCATCAGCTAG
Organism: Protopterus annectens; assembly: GCF_019279795.1. Taxonomy (NCBI): domain Eukaryota; kingdom Metazoa; phylum Chordata; order Ceratodontiformes; family Protopteridae; genus Protopterus; species Protopterus annectens. The sequence continues at coordinate 151,701,159 of NC_056732.1, forward strand.
TAGCACTAGCCAATTCTTTTTAACATCACAAACGGTCCCAATATTACTGGAGTAGGTAAAAGTAACTCTTGGCGGGGAGGGATCAGAGTCATCATTCAAAATAATTTCATTAATAGTTTCTGCAAAAAAAAGGTCTAGAAACAATCCCTCTAAATGTCCAGAGTTCATCAGCAGCTGTTTCCACTTCAGAATCAGAGTAGTCATGGTGCACAAAGTCCTTTGAAATTGCATCCATCGTCTCCATTGCCATATGGTCATCATTATGAAGCTGCATGGTCCTTAAGAGTTGTCCCTTTACCACATGTCTAGGAATGTGTCTTGGATGCATACTTGCATTATGCAAGACATTGTTCTTCTTACAAGGTTTCCTAAAGAGCTTTGTAACCATATTACCCAGTTTACTTCTTCCAAGAGCACGTAAATAATTTAGGTTCAGCTCATGTTTTTAATTTTTTTTGTTCTTGAAGTAATTACAGTGAATATGAGAGGTGGTGATTTATTTAATAAGGCAGAACAATCTGAACTCAGAAGGATCATATGTGTTCAAGCCGATAAGCTTCCTGGCTTGAATGAGTATGTTTCCATTAAACCAATCCTGAAAGCACGTGCTTTAATCACTGAATATGACTGGATGCCTATTTTATGAATGTAGTTAGTGAATGAATGTGAACATATGATTACTTTGCTGTATTTTGATTGGTTGTTTAGATATTTTAATGGTTTACATTATACTGTTTTTATGGTCTGATGAAGCGGCTTATATTAACTGTGAAAGCGGTCACCTATTCTTTGTTTTTGTATATTACATTTTGGTTTTTAATATATTAGCACAGACTTTCTTTACTTTATTGTTTGTAACCTGCTGTGGTGGTTCAAATGGTTTTTATTTCAAGTTTTTTGTTTGTGTGATTCGGCTCAGCCTTTGCCTGCTTACCAGTTCTTGGTATTACTAACGTTTTTGATGATAATTCATCAGATGGGCAATACCATAAAGGAAATATTGCTTTAGTGAAGATTAACCTTTGCACACTTTTCACTGTTGTGTGACCATGAATCTGGTATATATAAGGCAGGTGGTGTTTGAGAGGTCTTTCTCCACCTGAGGCTGCAGACTGAAAGTGGCTTTAAGTGATATGTTTTGAACATATCAACATTCGTATAAAATGCTTTTGAGGAATCATAATGAATCCAAGATCACTATGCTTTTTAGATAATGCAATATTCATCAGACAGTGATCGCAGACTTTATATACATTCAGTCTTACTATTCTGGGACTCACATTTACGAGTTTCAGAATTTAAAACTGATACAGTGTTTGGATCCCTTTTACAATTCCAAAACCTGCTATTGTGAGTAAAGGACTTACAAAAAATAAGCAGTGAAACCAAAGGATAACATTGAATACTGACAATTTTAAATTATTTTGTGTGTGTGTGTGTGTGTGTGTGTGTGTGTGTGTGTGTGTGTGTGTGTGTGTGTGTGTGTGTGTGTGTGTGTGTGCGTGTGTGTGTGTGCGTGTTTGCGTGTGTGTGTGTGGGGGGACTACTACATCCTTCAATGTGGGAGGCAGCACACACACCTCCATTACTTATATAAATTAACTCTGAGATTGCCATACCTCAGAGAAAAAGGAATATAGCAGTGCACAGCATTCTTGGACTTAGTACAGACACATACACACACACACACACACACACACACACACACACACACATATATATATATATATATATATATATATGTATATGAAAAAGGGGTTGTAAATGGATGGATGGTTATATATATATTTATTTATCAAGGAACTCAGTTGTGAGTCTCATTGTTTAAAACTGCTACCCTGTTATATACTGATGGCACTTTCTAGACATAAGTTGTATAATTTCACAAATTTAATAAAATATTGTGATAAGAATATCGTGATGAACCCTGATATAAAATATTAAAAATACCACAATTACAAGCATAGAATTAGCGACTGCGGTGGTGGTGGTGCTGCGGTAGTGTTGTTGCCTCACAGTTAGACGTTGCCCGTTCGATTCTCAGTTAGAGCGTCTTCTGTGTGGCGACATCCGTGAACGGCGTTCCTTCATTGAAGGTTGTGCGTTAGGCCCAGCAAGCCAGCACGTAAAACTCTACTGCCAATCATTAGCAGACTGGAGTTCCGCTGTGGCGACCCCTAACCGGGAAAAGCTGAAAGACACAAACAAACAAGCATAGAATTAGCATTACGAATGAAACCTGACTCTGACAGTTGTCAGCACTGGGATGCCAAACTAATACATAAAGCAGACATTTTTCTTTACAAAACTTCATGGAATAGATAGCTGTTATTTCTCAGGTTTGTGCCATTTTCTGTTAGTCTCATGTTGAAACAGATATAGCTTTCACTGTGGGAAACCAGCTTCTGCCCAGAATGAGTATTTTTAGCACTTTTGTTTATGGGCTGGGTTAAACTGAACAGTATGTTCAGCATTTGATGCAAACCATGATATTTAGGATTACACATTTTATTCTGCAGAAGCTTTCTCAGAGAGCATTTTAAACAGTCTGAGCCTGGGCATACAATCTAGACATTTATACAGAGCTCCTTGTACATTTGGTGCTTCTCACCTTCCTGAATGAGGTCACTTTTATTCATTCCACCACTTTGGCAATCATTATTTTACTGTGAAATGATTAATAAGGCTATATCTCTAAAGTGCCTCATTAGTGCAGACTCTCTCTTTGTGGAAGCTAGGATAAAATAAAATCACAACAGCTATTTCCACAGTCACATATGCTGTGCAACAAGACATTTAGCTTGATAAATGCTTGCTTTTAATTTGTTTTCGCTCTTTTGCCATTCATAAAGTAATCTGAATTTTATTTCTGTCTGCTTCCCCTGTCCCTCTACCTCATGTCACAGTGTGCTATTTTGTCATTATTTGCAAGAACTTCTTAATTTCTGTATAATTTCTGTTTATTTTACTGATACTTTGTTGTAACCAGGTTTCTTGTTGCTACTACTTAATTGAGTAAGATTCACAAATACAGTGTTCAGCGTGTTAGCTTCATGCAGTATTGGAATCACAGGGGGTAATGTTGATCTGAACCTCACCTGAGTTGACTGCAGTTGATGTGCCCCAGGTTCTGCTGGACCTCAAGAAAAAAAGAACGGAGAAAAGACAAAAGAGAGAGAGAGAGAGAAAGAAAGGTTAGAAGAGAGATGGAGATGATAAAGTTACTTATAATTGTTTAATAACAAATGCTCTTATTTCAATGGGACAAAAAACATAGCAGTAGCATTTTTATTCAGGAATCTTAAACTATCAGGAATTAAATATATCACTTCAAGTAATTACTTTGTGACTAAAGACAACTGCAGGTTTGGATCTTTTCATTTACTATGACCGAATAACTATATGCATTTCTGTGAAGAAATGTCATAGCCCTCACTACATCTGTATTTACTAATCAGTTACTCTAGCTATAAGCATGACAGGCTGCAATCTATGGTTAACTAATTATTCCATTTATTTTTATTTGTGCTTTTGTATGTTCTTCTTGATGGTAAGCAATGCTTATGGAACTGGTGAACCAGGCACTGCTGTCACATTAGATACAGTGCTGATTAGTAGTCTACCCCATCTTGTGCTGTGAAAGTAAGAGAAAACAACAGAAAAGAGAAAATATTATTGACACTGACAGTGTGTTTCAAAGGAGTACAGTATTTCCAGCTGATATTTGTATAGGGTTTACTCATATAGCTCTGGTTAGACAAAATAGCTGTAGGCTTGCAACTGTGCATCCTCAGCAGTATCCTGCACTTTATCCTGTTCTCCATAAGGTCTACATTACTAAATGAAAATTGTTACTCTTTAAATATAATCAACATTCTACAGCAGAGCCATAGCTAGGTATTCTGGTGCCCTACGCCATTCCACAATCTGGCACCCCCCTATACGTTTAACTTGAAAAGCAGAAAATAAGTGTATATGTATCTTATATAGTATTTTAGTACAAAAGAAAAAAGGAGCTCTTATTATAGAAGTCTGGCCTCCTTTTCTGGACCTCTGCCACCCAGTGGGCCATCTGGTCTGCCTTATGCCTTTGCATATTATCATACTTGTGCCTACATTGCTCTTCAGAGCATAGAATTTCTGTCAGGATGGTAAACTCATCACTCAGCTCAACTCAGTTCATATATACATTTCTTTTTTCAAGTGCCAGTTGAGGCACCTTCCAGCTTTTGCAGGTATACTGCCTGCAGAATGTAAAGGTGGACTTTGTTCTCCTTTTCTGACCAACTTGGGATATGACTCTGAAACTTAACAGAGTCCATGTTGCCTTTGCCAGGTTCAAATAGGAATGAAAGGTAAGTCTGAAACCTGAGACTAGTAAGGTGTAAGTCACACCCCTAGTGTGTGACATCACTTTGTCTGGCACTTTACACCCTGCCCTGCCTTCTATTGGGCACAGAAAAGCATATACACTCTCAGACTAGTGCCATATGCACCAGCATTGCACCATTATGTTGAGGCAGGAACTGCTCATATGCATGTGCATGAGCATTTCATGGATCATCCAAAGCAGAAGAAACCCACCTACCTCAGTACATGCTGTGAAGAAGTTAAACTATGTCATTTATGCTAGTGTGTTTGGCTGAAGTTTTTGTACATAATTTCAGATTAAACTGTGTAATATATGCCAGCATGGCTAGCTATGACATTGTAAATAAGTTCTTACATGTTGATTTATAATCTGTTTGTACAGAATGTTTTAAAGACTTGAACATTGTTCCTTTACATTTCTAACTGTGCATATTTGTGAAGAAGATTCTAAATGCAGACTGTCTCAGAATCAGCTGAGCTGCATATGATGTCATCATAATGTTGACAGTTATTATGTGTTACTGTCAGAGGCTGAAAGACAGGAAGGAACTTTAGTTAACAACTGTTGGTTGATTTTCAAAATATGAATTGAAAATTAAAACTGGAACAGTGGGACAGTTAAGCTAATCTATAAAGGAGCCTGCTGGAGACAGTTGAAGTCAGTTATAGCCAGTTAGACAGTTATAGCTACAGTTATAGTTACAGTTGTACTGTGCAGTGGATACCCACAAAGAACTCACCAAGAACTGAAAGCCTGCCTTTGCTCTATTGTAATAATTTAATTCAGATCAGGGATAGTATTCTTTAGTTAGATAGGAAAATTATAACTAATCAGTTAGAGTTTTTCTAAAAATTGGATTTCTATTCTATAGTATTGATTTCATTTTCCTGGTGACTGGGTTCTGTTTGTTTATTGGAAATTACTGTTCTATATTTATTTAATCATTTTGTTCATTATTAAATATTTTTATTGACTTACATTGTGGCTGGTCAATCAGTGCTTTTCTTTAATGATTTGAGAGTGCTTATACCTGCTTTGATAACTTCCTGGGCCACTCCAAAAGCCTGGCGGCTTTAGGTCATTTGCCACTATTTGTTTTAATATTGAATTTTCATAACTGGACACCCCTTTAAAAGGGCATGTAGGCTGTCTGATTGTTGGCAGCATGTTACCATATTATTTTGGGGGAGAGGCACAGCTGGAAATCTGTATTAGGCTTTTCCAGAAGTGTTTGGATGTGTGAGAGATTTAATTTATTTAAGTGTGAGTGTATCAGATTTCTAAAACTGGGGCACATTGCTCTGAAGTGTGTAATAAAGAGTTGCATTAAGGGTGGACAGAAGTATACAGTCCAGTCCAAGGTTACAGAGTGTCATCCTATTGTGCTCTTAAAGGAAAATTGTGAAATATTACTCCTGTTTAAGTGACGGTCTCCTACTGGAGTCAGTAGTGAGGATTGAAGCTTCTTAGTTACTGACCCAGAATAGTAAGGAACATCACATTGTTGTTGGCAGTCAAATGGGGTATTATCCAAGCATCACATTATTTGGTGGCAATGGTGTGGGATTTTTAATTGGACTTCAGAAGCCTGTGGGTAGTTGTCATTAAGATGTGCAATCTTGACAGCCACAAAGTAAACATACAGAATCTCAGTTCACCACAGTTTTATTTTTAGTTAGTTAGTCAGGGACAGCAGGAAAAAATGTCAGCAAAAGACCATGGTAAGCTGACAAAGAACCAGTTGGCTAAGAAGTGTGAAGCCAGAAGACTGATGCATGCTAACCTGACTAAGGAAGCAATGATTTCAGCCTTAGTTACAGCTTCAGCTCAGATCAGCTGTTCAGAGGATATCCAGTTTGGTACTGGGGATGGGCAGCCTGCCAAGACAGTCCACTTTTTCTTTGCAGGACATGAAACTCCATCTGGAGTTAGGGAGAGTGTGCCTGGAGGCCAAATGTCTTGAAATGGAATCAGCAGAGAGACTGCGCCTGAAAGCACGACTGTAGCCGAGGACAGAATGTGATGTCTGGAGGCTGAGAAGAAGCAACGCCAATATGAACTGGAGACTGAGGAGAAACAGAATCAATATGAACTGAAAGCAAAACATCTGGAGCCTGAGACTTTTAGAAACTGATGAAAATGAGAGACAGTGGTGGCATGAAGTGTAGCTTCTTACCCTTCAAGAGGGTCATTGAAGTAATGGGGAAGGGAATAACCGGACCCAAGAAGCTGTTAATGGTTAGTAAGCTTTTCCTCAATACAGGGATGGGGATGACTTTGATAGTTTTATTCATATATTTGAGAGGGCATGTAGACATTATGATGTTGACCATGAGCTCTGGGTTTGGTGCCTGACTCCCTTAAAAGCTGTAAAGGCCATGTCAAAATTGCCTGATGTAGATTGTTTGAATTATGTTAAAGTTAATAACTCTCTTCTTGATTGTTTTAAACTAACACCTGAAGCTTATAGAAAAAAAGTTTCATGAACATAGATGCAAGGCAGATGAAAGTGTACATAATTATATTGCTGATTTAAGTACTTACTTTCACAGATGGGTGAGTGGGTGTCAGGTCACCACTTTTGAAGGAATGAAAGACCTTTTGGTGTGGGAACAAGCCCTCAGTACTTTGCCTGATGACATGAGAATCTGGTTGGTAGACAGAGAATGTAACTCTACGGAGGAGTTGGGGAGAAAGGGGATCTCTACATAGCAAGCAGAACACCAGTGCATAAGAAAGGGGTACCATGTGCTGCACATGGACATAAGGAAACTCATGGGGGAGTCAAAACCACTCCAACAGAGTACACCAGTAACAGGGGAAACTACTACTCCACATACACGGTTAGGGATGAGATGTTTCAAATGTAACCAGTGGGGCCACATAGGAGACACATATACATCAAGGCAAGGTGAGAAACAAAAGGTGAGGGAGCCAGCAAGTGGGGTTGACAAACTGCCAGTGGTAAGTTGTTTGGAAACAACAGGGGTGCCAAACTATCACCAACATTTATATCCTATCTTAGTAGATGGTAAACAGGTTACTGCTAAGAGAGACACAGCTTCTGATTTAACCATTGTGAGGCCTGCAGTGGTTAAAGAAGAGCAGTACTTGCTTGGACAGTCCACTCCAGTCAGATCTTTGGGAGAGATCCCATTCCAAATATCTTTGGATAGGGTTCATCTTGACTTGGAGAGTGCATGAGGAAGTTGTCTGTTGTTTCTGATTCAATCTGTAGTATACTTTCTATCTGACTTTAATTGTCATTTATTTTTTATTTATCTTTGTTTATTTTTATTGCCATTTATTTATTTATTTATTTGTGTTTTTGTGCAAGTTTTATGGTTGTGTGCTAGAGTTTTGATTTTCACTTGCATTCTGACTAGTGTTCTGGAACTGGTTTAGGCTTTCTGTTTGATTTTTACTGTTTATTTTTATTACTGTTGTTATTTTTATCATTTGTTTATTATTTTTGTTTATTTACGGTATTCTCTGGGTTGGAAGTTGTTTATCTGTGCATTTAATTCAATTTAGTTTTTTTTTCTGGATTCTCTTTTTGGATTCTGAGGCCAGTAGCTACTTGTCATGTTTGCTTGGGGGTTGTTGATTTTCATTTTTGTGTTTGTGTATAGTATATATATTTCTTTTTTTTCGTATTTTTTGGTTGTAAGTGTGTGCTTTAGTTTTGTGATCATAAGGCTTGGTTCCTTTTCTTGCTGTGTAGCTCAGTTGCCTACTATTGTATATGCTAATTAGCTTTGTAAGTTTGCCCCAGTTAAAGAAATCTATTTTCCACCAATTGTTTTGAGACAACTAGACATGCTGGATAGTATTTAAGGGTCATTTTAATTAATTTTGAATATTTTATGTGGTTAACCTATTAAGAGTCACTCCATACTCCTAACTCTTTTTTATGGATGCTGATTTATGACTTCATTGTTTGCGTAAGTATATATTTTCCACACAGAAAGCTATTTTTGAAAAGATGATCTGATGAAATTCAGTTGGTAGACAAAAGTGCCTGCCTTATATGGCTGAAGCTAAGTTCTTTTGGTGACTAAGTTTGATCGATTTATGTTTTCATCAGCTTTTAACTGGTTCTGAATGTGGGATTTTAGGTAATTGGCCTGTTTATGTAAAAAAACAAGAAGTGAAGACAGACTGATACTCTTATGCTGAGGGCAGCTATTTTTTTGCATCCCTGATTATGTTAACGTGTTTTTTTTTTCAATTTTGAGACATTGCATGACTTGGCCCTCTATTGAGCTGAGCTGCCCCAAGCTGTGAAGTGATTGTTTGCATAAGTGTATTGTTTTCCACACAGACAGCTATTTTTGAAAAGATGATCTGATGAAGTTTAGTTGGTAGACAAAAGTACCTGTCACACATGGCTGAAGCTGAGTTCTTTTGTGACTGGTTGATTTTTTTTTATTTTATTTTAAAACTTGAAGTTTTAATCAACTTTTAAATTATTGTAAATGTTGGATTTTAGGTAATTGGCCTGTTTTATTAAAAAACAAAGAAGTGAAGACAACCTGATACTGTTATGTTGAGGCCAACTATTCTTTTTGCATCCCTGATTGTGTTTATGTTTTTTTTTTAATTTTGAGACACTGCATGACCTGGCCCTCTATTGAGCTGAGCTGCTCCAAGGTATGCAGTGCTTCCACTGGATCTGACCTGGATTATTCAACTTGATGCTGCAGTCAGACCCACTACACTCAGAGTTGTAGAGGGCTGCACTATCATACAGTAGCCTGTGTGAGCAGTTAATTGCCCTAATCATACAAGCTTCAGCAAAAATAAACCCTTCAGACAACTGGGTTTAGTACAGCTCTTTGCTAGGTTGCGCATAATGTGCAGTGTTCTACTGAAATATATGGTGCTACCTTTTGTTGGGCAAATCTATTAGAAGCTGCAAACATGTTATAAGTAGCACCAACATTCAGCTAGACAGTACAACATTGTGTATATCTGCTAAGCCTGCAAATTAATGTTGCTTCTTTACTGTCTGAGCCAGTAATTGTGGACCCTGTGTCTGCCTGTTATGATTCTCTATTATAGTATGCTGTACTGAGTTATATTGAATTATACTGGACTTTGTTATACTGTGGCAAGTGAGCCTGATTATGGTGACGCTCTGGTAGAGTGTTCTGCATCATACAGCATATACTGCTCTGTGTTATATTAAATGGTATTGCATATTATCTGCTTGTTGGTGCACTTGAGCCATTGTTGTGACATTCTGGTATAGTGTGATCTGTCATACAGGTTTTGTCTTCTCTGCAGTAACTTTCCTGAGGTTGTACTTGTTTTGGGTCACATTGTTTATGCAAGCAGTGTGTCTGTAGCCCCACCTCATATCCTATATGGTGATATTGTGATTTACAAATTTTTCAGTCTTTATCTTTCACCTGACCTGTGTCTCCTCTTCCCGAATCTGTCATTGTGAAATCACACTATGTCCTTTTTCCATCTGTTGCCAACCTGCTAACAATAGGCATCTTGAGGCAGTGCAGCAAATACTTTATGTACAATGACAACCACATACTATTACCCACACAGAATCCACTTATGAGAGGTGTAAATACTTACTCACACTGCAGTCAATCTGTCTAGCAGTGTTATGAGTGAACAGCATACTCCTGCCACATGCTACACAATATATATATATATATATATATATATATATATATATATATATATATATATATATCAATTGAAAGTATTATTGCAACCACCAAAACTCCTGTATCCACTGTTTCTAAACAGACAACACACATGCAGATCCACATCCTCTACTTCCTCCTCAAACAAGGGAACCCAGGCTCATGCCTAAACCCATAAGGTTATCAAAGCGTGATACCACCCTTGACAGTATCCTAACAGCAGCTGACTCAGGTGTCTGACACAGAAGCATCTTAATCAGCAGGTCGAACAATGGCAGAATGACAATCCACTGTCTTTCACAGTGTTTGTGATGTCATTAAGGGCCTTAGACCTATGTTCCTTAAGTATTCATATGATCTGATCAGTGCCCATGTAAATGTGAAAACCTTAAATACTTTATCTTGAAGACGATGAAGACAGACATGTTCTAGTTCTCAACATATGTTAAAGAGTCTGGGAAGAAACATCTCTTCAACAGTGTCTTGCTGTAATCACAAATGATTCCATAACACAAACAGAAAATAATTGATTTCAACAACTGGCTCTATAGCTCTAAAGCTCTAAGCACACTAGAAAAGATTCCTAACCAATCTAATTTTATCTCTGATATAAATATCTTAATAGGCTATTATACATGCATTTTTTGTTACTGAGTTCAATATATAGTCTTTATGTTTTTTTGTTTGTTTGTTTAAACTTGTGTATATACTTTTGTTTTGATATTTTTAATTAAAATGTAGTTATATTTTAGATTTTTGCAGATTGCATTGCTTAGTGGGCAGTGGTGGCTGGTAACTTCAAAGCAAGAGAGGGGGTGCTGCAGGAAGCAAATTAATGGGTGAGGCTAACTACAATGGGGTGGGGCTCAATTACAGCAGCTCAATGACCATTGCCTGTAATCAAACAACAGATGCGGTCATTCACATTCATCCACAGACTGTCACAGTATGTACACATTCATTATAGACATGCAACTAACTATATACAGGTGTTATATCCTGGTAAATAATTTATTCAGAACCTATGTTACATATTCACCACTCCATAGCCATACATACATCGGAACCACGAAGTCACCAGAGAATACAGAACAACACTACATGTTGTTAATTCCCATAACAATAACAACATTACCTGCCCGAATACTACATTCCTCCCTCTGGAGCAAGTCAAAAACAATCCTTCCAGTCACTTAATTTCTAAATAACCAGCAAGTTATTAAACGTTTACCATACAAGCAGCAAATTTTGTTCTTCTAACCTAACCTATACATTTTAACACTGATAGTCCTTCAAGTAACTAGGTTTAACCAGTGTGCGCTTTAGAACGCGAAATGGGGTACACCTAGGTGACTCGGTGTCACAGTTACCACCTCTGGTACCGTGTGTCCATCCCTGGAAAGGTTTGGTCGAACCTCTCCTTCCAAGTCCCGTGGTCTTCCTCGCCCCCCCAGATCGAGATCCCCTGTCGCCCTGCCTAGCCCTTCTTAATAAATGGTATTTCGGGCTTGCAGTTCCATTCTGGTCCACATGTCTCCTGACCACAAAACCTCCATTCAACCTCACCTGGTGACCAGTACTCTTTACAATGAACCCTGGAATCCATTTAGGTCCATAGCTGAAGTTTGTCATCACTGCATCTCCCACCAGGAAACTTCTTCCTCTGATGTTTGGATGCACCAGATCCAATGTTGACCTTAACCTCCGGCAGGTGACAATCCGGTGGTAGACTGGGGTGTTTTGCTGCCATACGACCTTTATCATCATTGCTTTAAAGGTCTCCACATGGTATGGTGCTGAACTATGCCATTTTTTTCAGAAAACCCTTGAACTCTCCACTCATGAAACATGAAGCATTATCTGATACAATAGTCTCTGGTAGTCCAAACTCTTCCTCAGGCATTCAGTGGTCGTGGAAGTGGTTGTTTTAACTGGATAGGCATCCATCCATTTAGAATGAGCATCCATTATTATCAAAAACATTGCCCCCATAAAAGGCCCTGCATAGTCTATATGAAGTCTCTGCCAAGGTCTACTCCCATGGGTGTAGTGGTGTTGCTGACAGATGTTACACTCTTTCACAGCGACTTCAATGTCGTGGTCCAACTTTGGCCACCAGAAATAACGGTGATGCCCACATGACCCTGGTGCAGCTGTTGTAAAAGTGCACGTCTTCCTGGGGGTGGAATTATCACCATCCATCTTGCACACTCAGCTCTGTTTTCCTCACCTCATAAGGCTGGAAAACTGGATCAGGTTGTTGTGTTGTCCAGCCTTGCTGGACCCACTGAAACACTCGAGCCAACACCGGTCTTTTCGTGTCCATTCGCCAGTTCCCTTGCTGACACCAACGTGATGTCCTCCATCATCAACACTATGGTGTTTCCGGCTTATAAACAATCTCATATTCATAAGCTCTCAATGTTACAGCCCATCTCTGAATGCGGGAGAAACCATCTGAGGCACGGCCTTCATCTCATTGAACAGTGACAACAAGGGCTTATGATCGGTGCAAACAGTAAACTTCCTGCCATAGAGGTATTTGTGGAACCGCTTAATTCCAAAATTACAGCCAAACCCTCTTTGTCTAGCTGGGAATAGTTGGACTCCGCTGGTGTCAAGGTTCGTGACATGAACCCGATGGGTCTTTCTTGTCCATCTGGCATACGGTGTGCAAACAGGCCCCCAACCCATAAGGTGAGGCATCACATGACAGAATTAAGTCCTTATGACTATCGTAGTGCACCAAAACCTCTGAGGACTGCATTAGTTTCTTGGACTGCTCAAACGCTCTGTCCTGTTCCTCCTGCCACGTCCACAGGGTCTCCTTCCTTAATAGTGTATGTAAAGGAGCTAACAGCATTGACAGATTTGGTAGGAACCTGTTATAATAGTTAAGTAGTAGGCCCTCAGCTCTGTAACATTTGTGGGTGCAGGTGCCTGTTGGATGGCTTTTACCTTGTTTGGCAGAGGGTGTAGGCCCGATGCATCCACCTTGTAACCCAGGAACTTTCCATGAAAGCACATTTACTCCGCTTCACCCGCAGACCAGTCTCTAGAGTCGCCTCAGCACCTCGCTCAGAGTCTCCAGATTCTTGCGATTGTTCCTACCAACAGGATGTCGTCCAAATACACAGCCACCTTACCAGTCCCTCCATTATTCTCTGGAAAATAGCTGGACTAGAGGAAACACCAAAGGGTAAACGATTTACTTGGAACAAACCTTTGTGTGTGTTAAGGGTGACATATGGCTTTGACCCTTCCTCCAGAACAACTTGTTGATATGCATGACTGAGGTCCAGTTTGCTGAACCTTTCACCTCCCGACAGCTTTTCAAACACATCCTCCACCGTTGGTATTGGATACTGCTCCAGCTTCAAACTTGGTTCACTGTTAGCTTGTAGTCCCTTAATACTGGCACAATGGGTGCCGCCCATTCAAAACTTTACTGGTTCAATTATACCTTGCTTGGTGAGTCGCTCTAACTCAGTCTCCACTTTCTTCTTCATTGGTCTGGGTTTGTAAAATCTTGGCGTTGCATTTTCTTTGACGTGTATCTTTGCTGGTGGACCCTCCAGGTACCCAGTTCCTCTTTGAACACTTCTTCGTTGTTCTCCAGCACCTCTTGCAATGTCAGCATCTGCTGTTCTACTTTATGGAGTTGTAGACAGCCCATTTCCAGCTCCTTTAGCCACGCCCGCCTAACAGGTTTGGTCCATTACCTGCCACCACCATGACTGGCAACTGTTTGACTTTGTCTTTATGTGTTACAGTTACTTTTGCCATCCCCAGTGTGGGAACTGTTTCACCTGTATATGTTTTCAAAGTCACTGAACAGTCCTGCAGCTCCTGAGCTTCTTTTAGCCATAACTTCCCATACTCAGCCTTTGACAGCACTGTCACACTACATCCAGTATCCACTTCAAACTGCACCATTTTACCATTTAAGTCCAACTACCAACCTTGCCTCTTTCATGTTAAACATAGTAAACACTTCCTCTACTTCCCTGGTTTGTTGATCTGTACCTTCACGCATATGGTGTGCATACTGCCGTTATTTTCCAGTTTCCCTTCCTGTCGTTATGCTGCTCTTTTCCTCCCCTTTCTCTGCTGGTCCCTAGACACATCTTCTTCACATGGCCCTTTTTCCTTTTTCATTTAAGAAATGACAGTTCCGTGACAAATGTTCACCGCCACACCTGTAACAGGCATACTGACCAGACTTCCTTGTGATTTATGCTCCATGACCACTTTATGCACTGGCAGTGGGGTAGCACTCCTGCACCCAACCCCGTCAATTGCTTTTGGTTGTAAATCACGAATGTCTTTATTAGCTGTCACGATGGCCTGTGCCAACTTCAAGGCCGTCATTTGCAATGCCACATCATTTCTGTCAGTCTGTCACCATAATTACAGTCATTGGCTAGTCTAGTCCTTGAATTTAACTTGAACCTTTGGACTATTTCCGATTTATCCCCTGGTTTATCAGGACTCAATAAGTTCCTCATCAGACTGTATGTCTTGCTGCCCACCGAGCTCAGCAATACATCCATTATCTGGTTTGCTTCAAAAAATGTTCCAACACTTCACAATACTCCTCCCAGGTCTGTGTCAGCGACCCTACATGGAAACAGACATAACTACATTAACTGCAATATGTTATATCCTGGTAAATAAGGAGACCACACGGTTCTGGAGTTGTAAGGCCTTTCTTTATTCAGAACCTCCACATGTTACATATTCACCACTCCATAGCCATACATACATCGGAACCAACGAGTCACCAGAGAATACAGAACCAACACTACATGTTGTTAATTTACTACAACAGGTTAGATGTTTGACTTATCGTCAACAAAGTTAGCTGTAAGTAAAATAGAGCTTAGAAAAAGGACTTCATGCCCCCCCCCATTGCACACTAGTCCCTACTGCATTATCCCAATGTCCATCCCATTCTGGATCCACATTATCCAAACTTACTTTTTCACACTTTGTATTAATTTTTAACTTCCCCTCATGCTTTTAACAAATCCTAAATGGCCAAGACTCTAACAGAGTTAAGCTGGGGGCCAAATATCCTCCCTCTTTTTCATTCATTAGACTTCTCATTTCTTGTTAGTCTCACTTCTCTAGTTTTCATTTTTCTTCCACATCTCCTCTCCCACTTCCAGATGATGACAATTATGTATACACCATCACCATAATATTGTATCATTCTGTAGATTACTACTGATGTACAGCTCACTGAACAATCGTAGCTTATTTTATTATGCTTTGTTCTTATGTAAATATATGTAATCCTTGTCATATAATGAATTATTAACATGTGCTGTAACTGGAGCTTTTCTCCCCAGGCCTCTGCTGAACAAGGACTTGTGTGATTTTGTATTCAGTAAGCAAACATGATAAACATCACGGCATGCTAATTATAGCATAAGCAGCTGAATTGCATGCTAATCAACCAATTCAAGATGGAGGAGCTATTCAACAAGCTATAAAGTAATTGTGTAGACTCAGTGTTACTTTTGCCTGCAAATTTTAAAACCTTTTGGAATACAGCCACTGAACTTAGAGTACACAGAAACAATGTTAGGGGCTGCTTTACCTCTTATTCATGTGTATGTGCAACAGGCCCACGTCTATGCTGCTGCTGTTGCTAATAGACCTCGGCCAAGAAGGAGAAGGGTGTTTAGACCCCATTTAACATTTCATGATCTGCATGATGTGGAAATTATAGAGTGCTACAGGGTAGATAGGGACACACTATAGGAACTCTGTAACCTTTGTCATCCTCAGTTGAGAGCAAGGCCAATCCAAGGGGAAGTGATACCTGTGGACACTAAGGTATGTGTAGAAAATTAGGTACAGGAACATTTCAGAGACCAACAGGAGACATGCTATGGGTGTCACAGGCATCAGCATCCAGGATCCTACATCAATTCCTTAATGCTATGTTACAACATGTTAATGACTACATACATTTTTCCTGTATACCCGAGGACAGAGCCACAACTATGCAGGAGTTCTACCCTGTAGCACAGTACCATGAAATCATAGGTGCCACAGACTGTATGCACATTGAAATCAAAGCACCACATCGGGAACAGGGAAGGGTGTACATAAACAGACAGGGGTTCCACTCCATTAACTGCCAGGCCATGTGTAATGCTAAAGGAATCATTTTGAATGTGTGTGCTGGTAATCCAGGCAGTTATTATGAATCCCATATCTGACAAAACTCTCAACTCTATTAAAGGTTTTCTAGGAGGAACATCCCACAGGGTCATTTACTGGGGGATGCAGGTTATGCACTCAAGCTGTGGTGGATGACACCCATCAGAAATGCATAAACCAACCTAAGAATGCTATAATGAGGCACACGCTCAAACAAGAAATATCATAGAGTGTGTGTTTGGGCTGCTGAAGTCATGGTTCCAGTGCCTAGATACATCAAGGGAAGTCCTGCAGCACAATCCCTATACTTGTGCTCAAAGTTTCACTATCTGTGCCATCCTTCACAATATTTTTCTGAGAAAACAGCTTCAGTAGGAACACCAAGGGGAAGAGGCACACATCCCACCACCACTGGCATAGTCACCACAGCCACATGCAGGTGAAGAGTAAGAGGGGGAACCACCAGCTGGTGTGGGTGTAGGCAGATGTAGGTATGCACAATATTCCCTTGCCCTGGCCAAGAGGCAACAGATAGCACACATGCTCACCACATAAGGGAGTAAAATCTTCATCCTATGCTCATACATACAGTAACATTGATGCCAGGCAATGCACACAACCTTTATGTATCCATGTAATGGCTATGTACTGCTAGCATCACACAGACTCAGCCCCAAAGTAAAACACTTTGAACTGCTGGATTATTAAGGTAAGTGTTGAACATGGAATAGGAAAATAAATGTCAAAGAACGCAAATGAATGGCAGATCCTTGCATACTATTACTTGCTAATGTAAATAAGCAGAATGGGTGGGATTTAAGGTTGTTGTGTCTGTACTATATCACACTCACACACAAACCAATGTTTGGTCCAAAACAAAGAATACCAATGGAGTACTGCATTGTTTACCATGGAAATACCAGGATGAATACACAATTGCAACAGCAAAACTCTTTAAACCTAACTTTGTCTGTGGTAGCACACAAATAGCACTTAGCTCCCCCACTCCCAAAACAACAGGAAAATGAGTTTGTACAACCCAAGGAATACAACACAATTCACTTGTTAGAAATGCTTTCAACACAATTCACACAAAAATGTGTACACATGTACAACACAAAAGTCAATTGTATATGATTGCTAGGCACCTCTTACTGTGCCCAGTGCTCCCCTGGCAGTGTCTATGGGCCACCTTAGAAGCATAATACCTTTGTGGAAAGACTAAGAGATGTAAGGGGTATGCATGGATCAGAAACACATATTATTTTATCAAGAGTATTCTTCTTCTATATATTAGCATCAAATTAAGCATGCATGTCTTAACTGAAAAATCATGACAGCCAAGGATAACCTTAAGACTTTTACAGCTACGAAAGTAGCCTAAAAGGTAGGACACAAGCATGTACGGAACTAGTAACCAACAGTATCACACACAATGACCCCACAGAGATAGCAAACCTGCTAGTGGATAGGTTTGGCAAAAATTTCACCTCCCCTCCCCTCCAAATCTATCACAAACCTTGCCCCAAACTCCCCTCCCACCCTACATATCTGAAGAACAGGTTATCAAAGACTTGTCCAAGGCAAAAAACACCGCCTGTATGGGACCAGATGGCATCCCAGGTTGTATTCTAAACAGGCTGAAACATGAACTAGCATCACCATTGTGCACACTTTTCAATCATAATCTAACCACAGACTTTGTTCCTGCAGAATGGAGGACAGCAGCAGTTATTCCCCTCCACAAAGGTGCCCTAGCAACAGACCCGGGGAATTACAGACCCATAAGCCTGACCAGTCTCATCTCTAAGGCCATGGAACGTATCATTATGGACCTCATAAATAAAGACACAGGTGACTTACAAACCCTGGATCCTACCCAATTCGGCTTCGTCAAGGGCAGATTCTGCCTGTTAAATCTTGTGGATTTTTTCAAAAATGTGACCAGGACCACTGATGAGGGCAAATCTGTGCACACAGCGTACCTTGACTTGGCAAAGGCTTTCAACACAATCCTACATTCAGGCATTACCAATAAACTTAGCAAACTTAATGTAAACTCCTTTGTTTTAAGATGGGCTGCTAAATGGCTCACAAACCAGACACACACTGCCAAAGTGGGTGACTCCACATCAACCAGCAGACCTGTTTCCAGTGGGGTGCCACAGAGGTCAGTGCTAGGCCCCCTACTGTTTAGTATATACTTCTCAGAAGTTCAGGTCAAATTAAGGGGTTGTGGCTGACCAGGTTCGCAGATGACTGCAAACTGGGTGCACTTATTGAATCCCCAAATTATGTCAGTATACTCCAGGAGGGTCTTACGCAGACCAAAGACTGGTGTCCTAGTCAGGGTCTCAAACGGAATGCAAAGAAATGCATAATCATTCCCTTCAGCACAAACAATGTCCCTTCACACAATCAAATCAACAATACCCTAAGTACCCACGAAGTGGAAAGGGATTTGGGTTCACAAGTTGACCATGACCCTAACTTCGAACACCATGTGTCTACTGTAGTAAGGAAGGCTTTCTACACAGCACACTTGATTAGTGAAGGCATTGCCTTGAGAGCAAAAGAGGTTATAACCCTTCTATACTCAGCACTAATCTGGCCCATAAGTGAATATAACACCCCGTTCGTCATGTACCATACAAAGCACCTGAAGCATTTGGAGAGACCTCACAGGTTTCTAACAAAGAATAACAAAGAACTCCAGCACATGCCTTACACAGATCGACTAAAGTTTCTGTCACTTTACTGTGTATCATATAGACTTATTAGGGGGGACTTATGCCTGGCTTACAGAGCAATCTCAGACCCAAACCTAATGAACTTGCTGCATATCCGTAAATCAAACATGACTAGGGCACCCATTCCTGGGACCTAAATATGGTCTGTGACTTAAATAAGACATGCTGGACGGACAGATTTATCTCCTAGCAACTGCCACATCTTTGGAATAGGTTACCTATTCATGTGAAACAGAGCACCTCTATGACAGTGTTCAAAAGGAACCTGGATGAGTGGATGGGCCACCATAAATTCTTACTGGGAATAGCACCCACAACCCTCCTGGACATGGGCAGTCATTACTAAATGCAATCTTTGGTATTAACTAACATTTCTATGTATTACATTGGGACGAAACAGCTAGGTTTGAAATGACCTCCAGGTCGATAACCTAGTAATCTCCTATGATCCTATGATACTATGATCCTATGCATGCATGCTTCAGTGTATAGCTCAGCCCAACTGTAGGAGCCAATTGTAATAGTGTATTCAGATGTTGTGGGTTCAGATCCCACAGGTAACAAACATATAGTAAATAATTAAACAAATTATATAATAATTTCACCAAAACTGGCATACATGCTATGCTGTTAATATAATCTGTACTACTTGATAAAGCATATGTGCAATATATGCATATTGTAAGGAGTACTTGAACCATCAGTCATAGTTTGTGGTTGTTAAAAAGTAAAGTTAATGTAAAAGTAAATTTATTATTTATATCATACTAATTTATTGTATGTGACATATGATGGTTCTAATTATCTTTTTCTTTTTTTCTCTCCTATCCCACCCCGTATCTCTGTTTTTTTATTTTTATATGTGTGGTCACGATGCTCTGATGTCATCAGTTTCTGGCAACTGACAAAATTATTTCCAGCACAGGGAGGTAGGCCAACCAGTGTGGTTCAGCCTGCCTCCCCTCCAACGGCTGCTGCACCAATGCCCAGCACATCTAGGACCCTGCACTACCTGGGCCCTCCACATCAGGTAGCATTTCCCTGGCAGCTGGTATTGGCAGAGGTGGTGATTTTGTCTCCCACCAGGAGATGCCAGGCATGGTGTGTGATGTTATGGAAAGTACCACTGGTGCATGCCTCAGCCAGATGGAGAAGATGCTCGCCAGAATTCTGGGCAAAAGAAAATGTCAAGCACTCTAACAACAAATTTCTCAACCTGTTATGTCCCTCACCATCCCTGTCTCTTGTCCTGTTTGCCCTGCTTGTCTGCAGCCACTTCCTCACCTACCCTACTTACCTAAACCTGCCATACCTACATCCCTTACCCGACATTCCTCTCTTACTGAAATAAAAACACAAAAATTAGCACCTGCCCCCCCCCAAAAAAAAAAAACAATATCATCCTATACAGTGTTCTGCACTTTGCACGTGTGTCTTCTTGACACACTTGATTTGGTCCAATTGGCTATACAATATTACTACATTGTTGTCACCCATCTTTGTTGAAGTAACAGTCCAGATTCATCCAATATTCTATGTTCATTCTACACTGCTGAAGAAGTGTATAGCTATGGTTCTTTCATAATTCCCTCCTGCATATTCTTATATTGCTTTCCCTTTATTCTTCCCCTTGCTTGTCCCCCATTTCACCACTTTTCTATCTACCCCAATTTCACACATTTAATCTGGTCACAAAATAGAATTACACACCAGACACATAAATAATAAATCCTTGATGAAGCCCTTCACTTTTTGTCCTCTGTGTTTGCAAGGAGTTTGGCATCGCGATCGCACACTAATGCCAAGCGATGGTGAATGGGTTTTCATGTTCTATGGCATGATAGGTTTACCTCCATGCAATGCTGCTTAAACTTGCTGCACTAAAGAAACATACAGTTAAAGCAGAATAAAGGCACTCATAGTACTTCTCAGTAGTCATTAAATGTGTATCTTGCATGGGCAGACACTTTGACATTAATTGTGCAAACCAGCTGCTCAACAGGGTGCTATGGAAAGTGCTGATTACCATATATTAGTTATGTTTATTGACCAATTAGTCTTCATCCCATTAAAATCCATGTAAAAACACATTTTATGACTGAACACATATTTATACCGAATCATGTGTGTCCTGCACCCATGCACCCGAAAACTGGTATGTTAGTACTAGTTCCCATACACTGCAGGAATAAGTAGTACAACTGCATTGTGACATCATCTAAACCTTTATGCTGACAATAGACATTCAAATTGTCTCATACATGTATTAATGTGAACAGCGTTTCTTCACAAATATGAACACTGTGCATCACAGCTGTATCTATGCTGATCACAAGAAATATGTGTGTGTCTGTATGTGACAATAAGTGTGTAATGTACACAACCATACTGAGAAAGAGCTGCATATGTCTCAATTCTGCTACATGCATTCCTGACAGCTTTTTGCATCTCATTTGAGAAGCTGCCTTTTAAAGCATATGTGAACATTAGAAATACAACAGGAAATACAAACTCCATACTTTGCAGACCACTCTTATAACAGGATGGCATCATATATAAAGACCACTATGACAAGGCAAAAATGTACTTCAGAGGTGTTGCAATCTTTAACTACTGTGTTTTGAAGATGGGAACAGAATGCTTACATGCGTGTTAAATTACCACAGCAACCACATTATGTTTGTGTCAATATGTGTAAGTGTGTGTGCATAGTCAGAGGGACATTAGTCTGTATCATACTATCATCAATCCAGTCACATGAAGAATTAATATCTTGACAGTCATACATGCCTACCCAGCCATTTCATGCAGGCCTCCCAACATTGTCCCTCAAACATCCAACGATGATGTCATCCACTATAAATTGTCCAGCAGCAGTGTAAAAGATTTGTGCCATGACACTTGCATTAATTATTGAGTTCTTTAGCTGGTATAACTAGTTAGGTAGGGGTTCTAATTTTACTGCAGTCAACTGGTGTGTGTGTGTGTGTGTGTGTGTGTGTGTGTGTGTGTGTGTGTGTGTGTGTACGTGTGTGTGTCTCTAGTCTGAAAAGTGTAAGTCTGTATCCTGTTGTCAGCAATCCAGTTTCATGAAGAAATAAGTGATTTTGACAGTTGTACATGGCAACTCAACCATTTCATACAGGCCTCTTAACCTCTTCTCACAAACATCTAATGAGGATGTCATCCACTATAAATTGTTAAGTAGCAGTCTGAAAGTCATACTTGTGATGTGGTTATTATGTTAAGTACTGGGTTCATGAATTGTTGTACATAGGTAGGGTTCTAATCTCACTGCAGTCAGCTGGTGTGTGTGTGTGTGTGTGTGTGTGTGTGTGTGTGTGTGTGTGTGTGTGTGTGTGTGTGTGTAGTCAGGAGAATATAAGTGAGTATCCTACTGTCAGCAATCCAGTCCCATGGAAAACAGATATTTTGATATTTGTATATGCCTACACATCCATGTCATACAGGCTTCCCAACATCTTTTCTCAAACATCCAGTGATGATGTTGTCCACTATAAATTGTCCAGCAACAGTGTAAAACTCAGACTTGTACTGTGACTCTTGCATTATGTACTGAGTTATCTAGCTTTTGTAATTAGGTAGAGGTTCTAATCTCACTGCAATCAACTGGTGTGTGTATAGTCAGAAGAGTGTGAGTCTGTATCCTACTGTCAGCAATCCATTTCCATGGAGAACAAGTATTTTAACAGTCATACATGCCTACACATTCCTTTCATACAGGTCTCACAACATCTTCACCAAGCATACACTGCTGATGTCATCAGCTATAAAATGTTGTCTGACACTACAAAAGGCAAACTTTTGCTGTGGTGCTTGTGTTAAGTACTGTGCTCTGTAGACAGTTAAGTAGGGGTTCTAGTCTCACTGCAGTCAACTGGTTTGTGTGTGCTTTCAACAATCAGTATGGTGACAATTTTAAAATGGCATGTGAGTCCACAGCTATGTCAGACACTCCTCCAAACATCTTCTTGTAACATACACTGATGATGTCATCCTGTATAACATGCACTCTGACAGCATTCAAGACAAACTTGTGGTATGACAGTAACATTAATTATTGTGTTCTCAAGCTTCTTTGCCTACATATATAGGGGTTCTAATCTGACAGCAGATAGCTTGAGTGTGTATACATACAAATATTACTTTTGAGACAATTTCACAGTGAGATGTGACTCCACATCCATGCCAGACACCTCCCAACATGCTCTTCTCAGCAACTAATGATGCTATCATACTCCATAAAGTGCAACATGACAGTATCAAAGTCAGACATATGTGATGGTGCTAGTGTTACATTGCAGAGCATTCATCTCCTATACCTACACAAGTGTAATATTCAAATCAGACCCAGTCTACTGCTGTGTGTGTGGTTGGTGGTACATTATGATCATTGTATGATCTTTTGAATGACTTTTCATTTCACTATCACTTAGGAGAACCTTTAACACAGCCCCATGCATCCACCATCCTCTTTTTTCCTCTGGCCACATGACATCCTTCCTGCAGAGGTGTGGAGGATGTCATAATGTCAAATATGCATACACACATGTTGAAGAAGAGTCCTACCATGAACCTGTGCAAGCCATCTCCAGACCACTGCATGTGTGATTGCTAATTCTGTCATGATGTGGTGCACATGTCACATATGGACAGTGGCAGTATGTAATGCAATCCAACTAATACACACATAAGCACATAGTCTTACTATCTGCATCATATAGATATAGGGAGCTTGTTTTAATTGGTATAATAATGGGTAGGATTTATGTGATGTCGGCCTTCGGCCTAATAATGTTCTATGATGCTATGAACATGTGACATGTCAATGTTGCTGTCATTGACATGCGCTATGTCGAAGTGTGGATGTACAGTATGGCTACAAGACAGTATTGCAGTCTGTGATGTGTGGTAATGTATTGCTGGCCACTGCTGCCATTTCATTACATGCTCCTTCAATATCAGCTATAGTAATATGCCTCCTGAGAACTAGTGACATGGTATGATAAACTTTTATGTATACTGTTGGCTTAATAAGACATGTGTTGTTGTAGTGGAACAGATCAACATTCTATACAGTTCTCATTCCACCATCAAAGTGACACTTGCAGGATGGCACAGGTGTGCATTTGTCAACCTGCCATCTTTAAATGCTTTGTGACAGACATCAGTATAAATTCATACTAATTACATGGGCACATAAGTCTTGTTTCATCAACATGTTGTAATGCTGTGATATGCTCAGAATATCACGTGTTTTGATTCAATTGCAACATTGTGGAATTCATTGTATGTGCAGTTGTGTTTTTATTCCCAAGGATTATTGAGGTGGTCAGCACCACCTCTGCATGACTATCGGCACTTGTGTCAGGAAATGTTCTGCATGAGCCACAAATAACTGATTTGTAATGTGTCCTTATATGGCATCAGGCCACTCAAACTCAGCTTTCCCATGAAACACATATAGACATATGTTGTGCAACTGATGTAATTACGTGACATTGGTACAGTTGTATGACTGTGTGAACAGTACCAGTGTGTGGCATGTGATGCATGACCAAGGTTGTATTTGAAGGTGTTTTCACAAATCATTTATTTCAGTAACTGAAATGTTAAGGGAAATACACAACTAAGCACACAGCTGTTTGTGGATGCCACCAACCATACTCAACAGAGAAAATAGTCTGAAAGCTGACAATTTGTCTCACACTTATCCCCCTTGTTGTCACTGGCCATCAGCCAAAGTATGCATGCAAACATTACTCAGTTTATCTTCTCAGGAGAGCAGTTCATCTGTGGGGTCTCTATGGCTAATAACGCAGAATCAATGGGCTGTGGCAACATCCCACATTGTCTGTAGCGTTGCTTAAAACCTGACCTAGCAGACAGTTGGAAGCCTACATCAACACAGCCTCCAGAGAGCCTATGTGCTTGTAGAAGGGTGTACAGCAACACTCATCCATCTGACCATGAGGGGACCATCACTGATGCATGGAGTTATAGAACCATACTCTTTACTCTCCTCATCTGGGAGGTAGACCAATGAGTCATCATGGACCTTATCAAAAAAAGACATGTGTAATCTCCCAACAGTTTATCAACCACATGTTTGATTTGTTAAGGCTACATCATGTCTATTACATCTGTTTGATACCTTCAAGAAGGTCACCAAGGGCACGCATGAGGAAAACACTATCATCCTGCATAACTTGACCTGATCAAGGCATTTGACACAAATCTACACTCAGGTATTACAGAGAAACTGTCTCATGTGGGCATAAACACCTATGTCACCAAGTAGGTAGACAAACTGATCATATACATGACAGATAATGTCAAAGTGTGTTTAGTCACCTTTATCTAGAGTCCAGTGACCAGGTCTGTACCTCTAGATTCTGTACTAGTCCCTTTCCTGTTCGTTATTTAAGTCTCAGAAGTCAAGACTAACTTACACATCTAAACAGCTTTGTGGAGGATTGCAAATTGTGGGCAATCAGTGAATCCAAGATTTGTATTGGTATAATGCAGACAGTATTAACACACACAAAGGATTGTTGCCAGAGCCATGGAGACATAGCAGATGAAAAAAAAATCATCAGGGAATAAGTTCCTTTATGAAAGCAAATGCACAAGCAAATTGCAATATAGACAGTACACCCCTATGAGCAAACCAACTGGTATGCGACCTGTGTACTCAAGTAGATGGTATGCTAAAAGCCCACCAGCATGTGCCCACTGTGGTGATTCATCCCTTGTATGTAGCACAACTCCTGAGTATGTGTGGGACATCCACATCAAATGGCATTATAGTCCCATTGTTGTCAGCCCTCATCACACCAATAATTGAGTACAATGCCCCCTTTTGCACGTACCTCCCAACATATCTTCCAGGGATGATTTACTCAAGTGTATCACTTTTGCCACATTGAGTTCCCACACATCTTTTCAGCCATACCTATATATTGTTTTTGCTGCATAACCATTAGGAGTTGACAGAGAAGAACTCCCTTCAAGGTGTTATACAAGATGCATGTATGATACCTGTTCCTGTGATGCACCCAGAAAATACATAGCTCATTGACAACATTGATGGCATGGGTTACATTAGTGCAAGTATGGATTATGGCATATATATGCCATGCAAACCTGACAGCTAGCCAGGATTGCTTGTAATTTAAACTACAGGTGTAAAAGTGTCCCTCAACACCTCTGGCAGGTGTTAATTTTTGAGGAAGATTTGCTTGATTCCCCTTATATATTACAGACAAATCATAACAGTTGTACAAGTGTGTTCATGCAGAACATGTATAATAACTCACAATCACATATTTTATGTCAATGTTACAGAGTAATGGTGGTATTATTCTGATATTGTCCATGATTGTGTGTGCATCTGTCTACTGTTGTCCATGAGCCTGTTGCTATGTGTCCACCTTGGCTGACACCTGTGTTGACATTACATTTATATTCAAGCAACTCATTTTGCACATCTTCATGTTATGCATTGAGCCCCTATTGTATATGCTGTCCTTGATAAATGTCCTTTCCAGTGATCATGTCAGGGTACTTATATCACAACCAGTCATCTTCATTGATATGTGACCTTGTATGACAGTCACATAATATACAATAACTATGTGATGATATGACTGTACCGACACAGCAGATGTAAACAGTATCATGTACATATGCGATTACTGTTCATGCTACAACTATCTTCTCTTTGTGGTGAATGTACATTGACATGACCTTATCTGCTGTACATTTCCATGTTTCACTTGTCTTCCTCCCCTGTCTTCATTCCTACCATTCATGTGTGTGGCTCTTTTCAATACACACACTTCCCCAGAATAATTATTCATACTGCAGTCTATGTACACTTGACAATCACCACTAGAAGTGTATTTTGTATGCCTAAATCAGGTTTGCACTGTACTCTGCACTAACTAAACTTTCCTATAATGTGTTAGAACTTTATGCATTGCCTTATATTAAACCCTGGTGGTCATTATGGCTATCTGGACAATCCTGCAGAACTATTTTGCCCACAGGTAAGCATGTATGCATGCCTGCAGGTGTTCTTGCTGCCTTACACAGCTTCCAAACCATGCTTGTATCCATGTAAGTGCAATGAGTGGCATGCTTTGCTCTAAGCCTACATGGAGTTTATTGAATCACCAGGTCAGACTTTTTTCTTTCAAGGAAAAATAAGACATATCTAAAGCTTAATGTCCAAAACTATCAAAATAGTTGTTTCCAAAATAAACTGAGAAGACAAATGCTAGGACATATAAATCATGTCTTTGAATAGTGTCTGCCTTCCTGTCCCTTTAAAAAGTGATAGTTACCATCTACATAC
This sequence comes from Protopterus annectens, assembly GCF_019279795.1. Taxonomy (NCBI): domain Eukaryota; kingdom Metazoa; phylum Chordata; order Ceratodontiformes; family Protopteridae; genus Protopterus; species Protopterus annectens. The sequence continues at coordinate 151,728,504 of NC_056732.1, forward strand.
ATCTGTGGTGTTAGATTGGGATGAAAATAAAAGTACAAATAGCCAGATGCATCTGGAAGAAGAAATAAAAGCAGATGGATAAAATCCACACAGAAAGAGGAAGTGTAATCAGAGTCCACACAAAAGGAAGGACAGCCAAAAATGAAACCAGAGAACCAAGTGCTGTTAGATATCAACACCAATTGATGTCATGCTCACTACTGTCAGATAAAGTGTGTAACACACGGTAAACCCCCATATGTCTCAAACTCTTATCTCAAGATTCAAGGATAAAGATAATAAGTAATGATCGACAAAAGGCCAAAATTAGTGGCAGATATTGCCTTTGTATACTTGGAAACTTGCCAGTATAGTAGGCTTTGCATTAGAATGCTTTTTGAAGGCTATGAAGTCTGAAACTCAAACATTTGTCATAATTATTTGGAAGACTTGTTTGAACAATTATTTGAAACACAGCACACTCACTCACTTGAAGACTATAACATACTCTGAACTACACGATCAAGCTAGAAAGGCCATCAGGTGGCAGAAAATATTAAACTTATGCAACTGCCAAATACCTGCTTTTATAAACCTATGGAAATTCTGGAAAGAAATGAATAACCTCACTTGCCACTCAAGAGTCAATAACACATGGCTTCATTCAATCTTGAAGAGATTGCTAAAGAGTTTGTAGTCCCTCCTTAAAACCATATTGCACTTACCCACCCCATTAGAGTCCTTACTTCCACCATTTTATTTCAGAAAGGACTATCACCATGAAGCAAGCAGGTTTAGTGACTCTGTTGCCAAACACAGATCAGCTAGCAGTGACGTCCTTTATCCTAGGTTCATCACCCAACGTGGTCATGTAGTTATTCTTCAAATAAGGCATCTTTTTAAAGTTTCCTTTATTAGCAGTTCTTTCTAAAACAGTCATTATACCCATTCCAAGTGTAAGAAGGCAATGTCATTTCGGCCATGTTTGGGCAAGCTGCTTGAAAAAAGTAGTTAAAACTCAAATTACTAATTGCATCTATTAGTACAACTTTTCTGTTGCCACTGACATGGATTCCAAAAAGCAGACTTCTCAACTGTCCCTATTTTGGAGGAATGTTCCTATTTTCAGGCCTGATTTAGAATGTCCCTATTTCTGGAGATAAATCCCTATTTTCAGGCTTGATTCACCTCTTCACACAATTTTCTGAATCCCCCTCATCATATTTTTGAAGCTGTCAAGGACAAAAAAAAACATACTACATGACCAACATAGCAGTGGCAACAATCATTTAAAGAAAGAGGACACTCATCTCACAACTCCCTTTATCTGAAACACAAGTAAATGATCTTGTGTGGTAGAATTTTATGATGCAATTCATTAAAGTCTACAGGTTTTATACTGTGTCCCTTGATAATATGTTTATATTTTTCCATCATTTTTGTCGCTCACTTAAATGCATTTCTGTGTAGTATCTCACATTTCTACTTGAAGCAGGAAGAGTTATGTGCCGTTTGGTATTCACATTTTCTGCTAATTAGATGTCCAGATTTTTAGCTGAATGTTCCTATTTTTCAAGGAACCTTGTTCCTATTTCCATATCTGCAGGTTGAGACATATGCTTAAAAGGCAAATAAATTCAAAACACTAATTTCACACTTAACTGACATTATACTGTCTAATCCTAACAAAGATAAGTGGTCCATTATTCATAGACTTCATTAAAGCTTTCAACAGTGGCACAATTTCTTGCTTAACTCCCTAACCACCATCAACTTTGGTTCCTCTTCAATATCTTCTAGTCGCCTATCTGAAAGAGCTTTTATTTTGGATGTAATAATACTTTGTGATCATTTCAAAGCATCTCAACTGGTATTCTTCAAAGATCTGTATATTCTTCAACCACCTACTTTTTGATCTTAAATGATCTAATCTTATACTTTATGCAGACCGTTTAGTAGTATTTGACTATGCTCTGATCACAAGGCAGTTTTAGATAACCATCACATTATATTAGATAAACTATCAGCCCACCTACTTAAAAAGCAACTTACATTAAATGTTAGCAAAACAAAACTTATTTCCTGCCCACCTACTTTAAAAAACAGCTTACATTTAACGTTAACATAACAGAACTTACTGCCTGCCGATCTACTGAAAAAGCAGCTTACATTAAACGTTAACATAACAGAACCTGCTGCCTGTCTACCTACTTAAAAAGCAGCTTGCATTAAATGTTAGTAAAACAAAACTTACTGCCTGCCGACCTACTGAAAAAGCAGCTTACATTAAACGTTAACATAACAGAACGTAATGCTCATCGACCTACTTAAAAAGCAGCTTACATTAAATGTTAGCAAAACAAAACTTACTGCCAGCACACCTATTTAAAAAGCAGCTTACATTAAACGTTAACAAAACAGAACTTACTGCCTGTCCACCTACTTAAAAAGCAGCTTACACTTACATTGAATGTTAACAAAACAGCAGTTAAGTTCTGTGGCTCACAACAAAAGCTCAAAGATGCTTCCACTATGAATGGATGAAGCTCAATGTGTGAAGGATCCAAATCTCCAAACTACATTGGGTGAAAAAATGCTTTTTTTAAGTGTTTTTTTCCAGGGGTTCAAGCCCCCATGCATCCCTGATAAGGGGGGCAAAACCTCCATATAACCTGAACTTACACACACACACACACACACACACACACACACACACACACACACACACACACACACACACACACACACCAATGCCACAATTGCACCAACTTGAAGAAGGGGGAAATTCTCCTGAAAAGGACATCATTGTCAGCAGAAGTCATCAACAGTGATTTCTTATGGAGGAACTCAGATCCATGGTGGGTTGAAATTTGGGTGATGGAAGCTGAAGAGTTCAATCTTCATTTACCTGTAAGTTACTCCTCAAAAACATATATATATATATATATATATATATATATATATATATATATATATATATATATATACATAAAAACTTATACAAGTCTATATCTATATATAGGTACAGATATATACACAGATACACATACACCACTCACACATAAACACACACACACACACACACACACACACACACACACACACACACACACACACACACATATACACATTTATTTATTTGACATTTGTTTACGGGGAAAGTCTAACTGGGCCAGAAAGTGCCCATTTTCAGCAAAGGCCCAGGGAGTAAAGCTCCAGGATTACTATCTTTCAAAAAATCAAGTACAGGTATTTTAAATAACAAAGTATCATGTTACACCATGAAACATCAAGTACAGATATTTTAAATCACAAAATATGTTACATTACAAAACATAACAGTGAAAACAATGTTTTAATGAGAAAAATATAGAACATGTTTCATAGTCAAGTACAATGAAAAACAATAACATGAGTTAGAGTAACTATATGAGGAAAAACTCAATAGTCATATTATTTGTTACATAGATTAGTATGTAATAAATTAAATCTGACACAATTCTAATAAAATATTTAAAGAGATATTAGAGATTATATGATTGCAGACACTGAGGGGAAATTGAGTGATACCTTAGTATGCGAGATGGTGTTTATGTTATGGTTATAGGAGGAAGAAAGATTGAGAGAAAAAGAGATTATAAGAAGAGTGCAGGGTGGGGTGTCTTCAGGTAGCTTAGGTGAGTAAGGAGAAAAGAGAAAGAGGTAGCGGAAAGGTCTGTAGAGATGACGTGGATAAGGTAAGATAGTGGGAAAAATAAAAGAAAGGAGTGGAGTTGGAGGCTGAAGAGGGTTGTGAAATGTGATTTAGGTTGAAGGGGGTGAGTGAAGCATAGTAAGTAAGTACAACCAGGATTAGCACAGGGGCAGGTCCAAGATTTTGTAAAGTATTCTTTTAGGGAGCATTTAAAGGTGGGTAGGTTAGAAATAGTTTTGGTGGTTAGAGGTAAGGAGTTCCATTTTTTTTTTTGCTACTGAGTACAAGTCTAGGCTTTGTCCATGGGATTTATTCTGTTTATTTATAGTGAGAAGTTACTTGTCTTCTGATCTAAGAGTTCTTTTAGGGAAATATATGTTGGCTAAAGGGGTAAGAGTTGGGCAGGCTAATGGTTTGTGTATGATTTTATGTATTTTTATAAGCTGAATGTAGGAGAGGTGCCACATTCAGGTAGGAAGACCTGTCATAAGGCATGATCGCCTTATTCATAGTATGGAACAGACCTGATGCTAGACTGGTTTAAAAACAGCCTGGCAAAAAGAGTTAACTGATTTCTTCTTCTTCTTCTTTTTCTTTTTCAGGGTACTCTGAAGGTTCTTGTAAGTTCATGTATGTGCAAAGTTCCCATCTCGGTATTAGCAACAGTAAAATTACTTTTTTATAGGAAATAAAGTTTTTTTTTAAAGCTTCTTTTTATTTCTTTTCTTTAGAGGGCAAGCTGCAGCCCAGCAGCCAATCCAATGACCTACTCCAGTTAGTGGGACTTTATCACCCAGGGAATCTGCTGAAAATTAACATTTTTAGCCCAATCAGTTCATCCTGGTTACCAAATGGAAATAAATGAATGAATGAATAGCTAGCTAGATGGACAGATTAGTAAAACTGATGTAATTCTGGGAGGATCCAGTGTGTGTGTGTCATCATGGAAGTAGGTGGTTGATAGTCTAGCAGGGTTGCTACCTCTTTAGATGCTCAAAGTGAGACTTTTTTATGGAAATGTGTAATTTCACAGGAGAAGCCATGCACACAACCAGTGCAAAGAAAGGAACTTCACTTTGTTGGCCAAATAAAAACTTATTTAGAATTTGAATTGTATATGTTGTTTCGTATTATGTTAAGGTGTTTCTGATATAAAATAAATATTTGATGTAGCAATAAGTGGAAACTTAGGAATATTTTTGTTCTAAAATCTAAGGACATTTGCTATTTTTCATGTTTATTCATAGGACACAATAACCAAAATTGACACTGACCTGCATAAAGATGGATGGGTGATAATTTTATAGTCCTGCCTCTTTCACCAGAGATGGCCTACACTTCTCCCCACAAGGCTTATTCCTATTGGCTATAACACTTTCTATCCTCAAAATGAGGGTCTGTCCTCTAGACCGTCCATAGCTTTTTTTTAATGTATTGACTAGGTTAGTTTCTGTAATGGCCATGCGGTGGCCCAGTAATCAAGGAGCCTCAATCCTCACCACTAACACCAGTGAGAGACATGCACATTGGGTGGATGAACAGTACACACACAGTAAAGTACAATTTCCCTTAAGAGCACACAGAGATCACAGTCAGTCTGGGGCTGGTTTCCCCCTTTCTCTCCAGATCCCCAATAAGACTCCCCATTGGCACAGCTATATTGTGGAGTCCTTAGCCAGGCTTCCAAGCCAAGTCATCCCAGCACTCTGTCTGTCCAACCACTGATTTTTGTCTCTGCCAAAGTAGCTGACACACACACACACACACACACACACACACACACACACACACACACACACACACACACACACACACACACACACACACACACACACACAATTTGAGATTTGATATATACACAAACACACACCTGGGGAAGGCTGGCACAAGTTTACTAGCTATGCCTCTTTCTGCCCAGACCATAAGGTAGTTAGCACTGCCACCAGAACCCCTAATTATCAGCTACTATAAGGGCCTTCCCAAAGTTTGACCAGTTCCACTGTGTAATGTTACTGTTATCCAAATGGTAAGTGTGACCATACCATTAAGGCTATTCTAGAGTGGCCTGTACATTGTTACCAAATGCATGCAAGTACTCTGAGAGCTTAAATATCTGTAAGCAAACCAACCATAATTAAAAGATTTAAATATATTTAATAATAAATAATAAAAGCACAAGACAATACTAATTAACTCAGCACAGTGACAACAGAGTTCACAATCACAGGAAATAATTTAAAACAACATTGCAGGACAGTCTCACATAAGTTCAGAAAACATCTAGACTGACCTAACTATTTTCCTATCTATCTCTAAGAGAGATACTAAGATATAAGTCTTACTTACAGAGCAAAGCAAGTGTTGGTCAGAGGCTGTTTACAGGTCGAAAACAAAATACAAAATGCACTCTCTCTCTCTCACTCACTGAGTTCTTAAATTGATAATACACATTAGTGCTGAATCATCTCAGATTACATCATTCTTGTCACCTCTGCCTAGTTTCCCAGGCTAGCAGGAACTTTAATTTTTAACATGTCTCTGTTAAAAATACTTATCTCTCAGAAGCTGACAATTCTGTATTAGAAGCTTGCCAGAAACTGGAAGTCATAAAACAATTACTTTGGAAACCTGTAATTACCTCTGTTTCCAGACAATAGAAATAAGCTTCTAGCCTAGACATCCTGTCTCTTAGCTTGAGATACACTGACTTTATAACACATCATAAAACTCTTATCAACTTATTTTCTTAGAGCTTTGCAAGTTAAATCTGTATATCCCAATTTCTACTATGAAACATACATTTACATAGGCATGGAGTTTATACACGTTTCTGCTCTTTTCCAGCAGGGTGCACTGTGGTTAGAATCTTGAAGCTCAGTACAGAAAATATATTTTTCTTACATTTTTTAAGTCAAGCATACAAATCATATTACTATTCACAAATGACATAGAAGTATTTACAAAATTCTATCTATCTGGGCTGGCAGTGTCACAGTTCCACTAGGCTAATAGCCTCTTTTCAGGGGACATCCAAGGTAATATTTATACTACTAGGTGAAATTGATCAAGGCATTAGGAAACTTCCCCTACTGTTATTGATTGGTGGAGTGGGATCTTTTGGATTGACTTGAGCTACCACTGACTCAAGCAGATGGAGCCTCAATTTAACATCTCATTCAAAGGCCAACACACTGAGGAGTGCAGATGGAGCCTCAGTTTAACATCTCATCCAAATGATGGCACACTGAGGAGTGCAGATGGAGCCTCAGTTTAACATCTCATGCAAAGGATGGCACACTCAGGAGTGCAGCACCCCCTTATGGAACAGTGCTGTATCAGTTATTGATCTATCTGGCAGGGGAACAGAAACTACAGCAGTTTGTACCCAAGGCAAGTATGCTACCTGGTATGCCACTGATACTAACACTTTTATACATTAAAATCAGATTCTGTATTAAGTTGGAGGCCCTTGTTTATCTTTGAAATTTTACTATGTCCAATACTAAAAGTCCAAGCAAAAACATACTTGACCTTGAGGCATTCCTAACATTTGAGCACGTGTATTTCTATAATTACAGAATCCTGGCACAAGTGATATGAAAGCACTATTCTTTACCTGGGATTAGATCATTTGTTCAGATCTTCCAGTGATGGTGGGAGAGTGTATGTATTTATCCAATCTCATGAATTACACCAGACCCTCACCATCCACTGAGACATTTAGGAAATGGAAGTAGATTGCCAAGCCTTTCATTCATATCTCACACACACACACACACACACACACACACACACACACACACACACACACACACACACACACACACAAACATGGTGATAGAGAATTTAGAGTCACCACTCAGCCTACCACATGTCTTTGGGAGGTGGGAGGAAATCAAAGCACTTAGAGAAAACCAACAGACTCATGACAAATCCAGCATAATACTTACCTTCAACTTAAAGATTTATTTTTGCCAAAAAGTAAATCAAATTAGAGACCTGGGAGTATGGCATAGTGTAGTGATGACGAACCTTTTGGGGTCGGCGTGTGAACATTTTCAAAAATGCCTATCTTGACTCTGCTGGTGTGTCAACCCCCCCCCCCCCCGCCCCTGCAAACAAAAGAGAAACAATTCTATACATATTCATTTATTTAACAAAATACAGTCCAATCATGTGTGCTGCTATGTATTATAAAAATAAAAGAAAAATCAGTGACTTACAATAGAGAAAACAATATGTCCACTGATAATTGGGCTTAAAATAGTGCACCAAAAAATTACACTACTTTTAATAGTAATTTTGAATTGAACTGAAAAAAATATGGAACACATTGCATTTGAATTGATTAACATCACTTAATGACTTTTTTGTTTCTGAATTTTAATAGATAAGTGGTGGGTCACATATTTCTTGTATTTTTGTCCATTCAGTTTTTAGGTAACTCGGGTGTTGGTGAATGCTGGTGTGCCACCAAAATCATTATGGCATGTCATATTTGACACACATCATAGGTTCACCATCACTGGCATAGTGGGATAAAGTGCTGGTCATACCCCTGATAGCCCATGTTCAGTTAGCTGTAGGGGAGCTGGAAGGACCACATGAGGGAGGATGGCAGTGAGTGGGCAATGCCAGCTCACCCAACCTGTGGGGAAGGAAGGAGGGAGGGAGGGAGGCAGCCAATGCTCATTGCAACAGCAGCATTAAGAGGCTGATGAACACCATTCTGTAAGCTGTGTACCTCTTGGTCAGGAAGTTGTGTATGTGTTGAAGCCCACATGAATCTCCAAAAGGCAGGCCGAGCAGAGTTTGCAAGGCTGCCGAGGGGTTGTGGGGTTACAGCCTACTCTTTGGCAGCAGTATGATACTGCACCAGCATCTTAATGTCCTTAGTGGTTCCAGATGTGGGTTAGGTAGAAACCAAGGCAGGTTGCACACCAACTGCCTTGATCTGGCAAAAGCCTTTGATATTATCGTACACTCTGGTATCATAAATAAGCTTACCTGCTCATGTATCAATCCCTATGTAACCTGCTGGACTGATAACTGGTTCCCAGATAAAACCAAGACAGTGAGAATCAGTGGAATGCTTTCTTTTAAAAGGCTTGTCACCAGTGGCATACCACAGGGTTCCATGCTAGGTCCACTATTCTTTGGCATATATTTCTCTGATATCCAGACTGACATGAAGGGTCTCTGACAGGCAAAACTTGTCAATAATTACAAATTTGATGCTATCCAAAACTCCCTGACTGATACTTGCATCCTACAAGAGGGTCTAAACTTCCCAAATTACAGGATTGGTCCCACTAAGCTAGCTGCCTCGTTTCATGGGAGAACCAAGGTGGTATTTATACTCTTACTACTAATAGAACTTTGTCCAGGACATCGGAGAACTTCCCTACTCTTTTCAATAGGTGCTGTGGGATCTTGTACATCCAAAAGAGCTACCACCAACTCAAGCAGATGGGATCTCGGTTTAACATCACATTCGAAGGGCAACACACTCAGGAATGCAGCCCCCCTGTGCTGGACTGCAGTTTCAGCATTCCATCTACCCTGGTGTGGGGATATATGCCACTGCATTCTACACCAAGGGCAATTGTGTTACCTGTTGCACCACTGACACTCCTAATACATTTAAATCATACATACAGAATAACCAGTAAATGACACCTTTATATGTACATTGATGCGTATCCACTATATTAAGTTGCATCTTTTCATACTGGTGCATCCAGAGAGTTCAGTCATGACCATGTAACATACTAGTCTATGGTACTTTCTGTAACACATGGTGGATAATTTCCTTGAGACTATTGCCCTGTCTAGACTGTACAGTGGACTTAAAACACACCTACACTCTGCTTGGATTAATATAGACATTTGAATGACTTGAAATGATTTGACCTCAGACAGCAGACTTTGACAAACATGCAGTTTGTTCATCTTTACGATCTGTACAACATTTACATTGGTGGTTTGTTTGCTTGGTTGTTAGAGTTTCTTGCCTCTTCTCTCTGTCTGTCTACTGACTTCTGGCTGTGTACCAGGAGGGTATGTCTCTGTTGAGCACACTGTCAGAAGCTCTCTGTGGGACTGTTGGACTGATACAACTGCTTAAGCTGGGGTGCCATTATTGCACCACCTTTAGTTAGAGATCATGTGTTAAAAGATGTGTTCCTGGGAGACTTGTGTTTCCTTGTTGTTTTTGGGGTGGTCTATCTTTCTATTTATCATTCTATCTATATGTCTATCTTTTTTGCTATCTGCCCACTTATTTATTTCCATTTGTTTATGGGATAGTCTGACTGAGTTAAAATTGTTGCCTTTTCAGTAGAATCCCAGAATGAAAATCTCCAAAAGGTAGGATTTTTTACAGTACTTTGAGAGTTCAAAACATAAAATTAAAATATGTACAAATATTATGCATGCATTCATTGAACTACGATCAGCAGACAAGTATAGTGCATTGACAGGTCTGAGAATTAGTTATGAAGTTACAACAGCACTGAGAAGGTCCTGACAGTTGTGTAGCAGGAGGACAAAGGTTCTGTGTAGCAGACTGTCTGACACCCTCTGTGAGGCTGTAGGACTGATACACCCAGAGGACTGTTGGCTGTGTACCAGGAGGATGAAGCCGCTGCTGGGCAGACTGTCAAACACTGCCTGTGAGGCTGTTGGACTGATACACCCAGGGAAGTTCTGGCTGTGTACCAGGAGGATGAAGCCTCTGCTGGGCAAACTGTCTGAGACCCTATGTGAGTCTGTTGAACTGATACACCTGGGGTACTGTTGGGTGTGTACCAGGAGGATGAAGCCTCTGCTGGGAAGACTGTCAAACACTGTCTGTGTGTCTGTTGGACTGATAAACCCAGGGGACTGCTGGCTCTGTATCAGGAGGATGAAGCCTCTGCTAGACAGACTGTTTGACACTCTGTGTAAGTCTGTTGCACTGATACAACCAGGGGACTGTTGTCTGTATACCAGGGGGGTGAAGCCTCTGCTGGGCAAACAATCTGACAGCCTCTGTGAAGGTGTTGCACTAATACAGCAGGGGGACTGTTGTCTGTGTATCAGGAGGAGGATGCTGGGTGGACTGTCTGACATCCTATGCAAGTCTGTTGGACTGATACATCCAGGGAGGTTCTGGCTGTGTACCAGGAGGATAAAGCCTCTGCTGGGCAGACTACTGGACACCCTCTGTGAATCTGTTGGACAATATAACTGGTGGACTGTTATCAGTGCATCAGGGGCATGAATCCACTGCTGGGCAGACTGTCTGACCCCTCTGTGAGTCTGTTGGATTAATACACCCAGGGGACTGTTGGCTGTGCACAAGAAGGATGAAGTCTCTGCTGAGCAGACTGTCTGAAACTCTATGTGAGTCTGTTGGATTGATGCACCCAGTGGAATGTTGGTGATGTACTAGGAGGATGAAGCCTCTGATGGGCAGACTGTCTGACCCCTCTATGAGTCTGTTGGATTAATACACCAAGGGGAATGTTGGTGATGTACAAGGAGGATGAAACCTCTGCTGGGCTGTCTGTCTGACACCCTCTGTGGGTCTATTTGACTGAAACACCCAGGGGACTGTTGGCTGTGTACCAGGGGATGAAGCCACTTCTGGACAGAGTATATGACAACCTCTGTGAGGCTTTGGAATGATACAGTCAGGAGACAATTGGCTGTGTACCAGGAGGATGAAGCCTCTGCTGGGCAGACGTTCTGACAACCTATGACAACCTATGTGAGTCTGTTGAACTGACACACCGAGGGGACTGTTGGCTGTGTATCAGGAGGATGAAGTCTCCCCTGGGCAGTCTGTCTGACACCTTATGTGAGTCATTTTGACTGATACACCCAGGAGGACTTCTGGCTGTATACCAGGGGGGATGAAGCCACTTGTCTACACAGTATTTGACACCCTCTGAGGCTGTTGCACTGATATAGGCAGGGGACTGTTGGCTGTGTACCAGGAGGATGCTGGTCAGACTATCTGATACCCTATGTGAGTCTGTTGGATTGATACTCTGAGATGACTGTTGGCTGTGTACCAGGAGGGTGAAGCCTTTGTTGGGCAGACTGTCTGACACTCTCTGTGAGACTGTTGGACTGATACACCCAGTGGACTTCTGGCTGTGTACCAGGAGGGTAAGTCTCTGTTGAGCACACTGTCAGAAGCTCTCTGTGGGACTGTTGGACTGATACAACTGCAGACTTAGCTGGGGTGCCATTACTGCACCTGCTTGAGTTAGGATCATGTGTTAAAGGAATGTTGAGAGATTCCATGTGTTCCCTTGTGTTCTTTGGGGGCTACAATGGAATTAGCAGGTGGTCTTATGTTTGTACATATGGATCACCAGAACATACTATTATAGAGCTTTTGGGCCAGCAACTGCATGTGTTTTTGCTCCTTTTCTTTGTTTGGTTAGTACATGATAGTCAAGCCACACATTAACCTACAATCTTATTCCAGCAATGGTGCAATTATGAGTGGAGTACAGACCCTGTCTCCTTATCTGTTTATGCTTCTTCACATAGGGAATACTAGGACTCCAGCCACAAGATACAGGAAATAAATAAATCAATACTCTCTCTGTCATGTTATTTTACTCTGTTTTTCCTGTATTTAAAAACATAAAACTAAATGTTCATCACTTTGTTTATTCAGTTGGTTTTAATTTGTCTCAACTGTATATAAGGAGCTTTTCTCCCCAGGCCTCCGCTGAAAATGGGCCTCATGCCCAGTTGGACATTAGCCGGTTAACAAATGAAATAAATAAATAAATAAATAATAACTTCTGTCACAACAGAGAGTTATGGCAGCCTACCTGCACTGCTTTTTTACCACTGGACTCTGACTATGGCAAGGCTTCTTCCAGGCTCTTCTTCTGCTGGTCTAGGAGTCCCTTCAGACACAGTATCAGCAGCTGCAGCAGCAGCAGCTAGAGTTAACAGCCGAAGAGTTCTGTTCCATCTTTGTGTATCCTGTAGGTCCCACAAGGTTTGAAGTTATAATGAATGCATCCATCCATTCAGTAATTGCACTATGATATACAGCAATTACAACATTATGTCTGCAGGGCAGCGTTAATTTCTGCAGTCCAGATAAGCAAACACCTTCTAACAGATGTATAAACAAACTGTGTATAAAGAATCCTACACAGTAATGCATGATTTTATAATGGTGAGTGTGGAAGAGAGGTGAAGAAGAGAATACAGGCAGGATGGAGTGCGTGGAGAAGAGTGTCAGGAGTGATTTGTGACAGACGAGTACCAGTAAGAGTGAAAGGGAAGGTCTACAAGAGGTTAGTGAGACCAGCTATGTTATATGGGTTGGAGACAGTGGCATTGACAAAAAGGCAGGAGTTTGAGCTGGATGTGGCAGAGTTAAAGATGTTAAGATTTGCACTGGGTGTGACAAGGTTGGACAGGATTAGGAATAAGTATATTATAGGGTCAGCCCAGGTTGGAAGGTTTGGAGACAATGTCAGAGAGGCAAGATTATGTTGGTTTGGACATGTGCTGAGTAGGGATGCTGAGTATATTGGGAAAAAGATGCTAAGGATGAAGCTACCAGGTAAGAGGAAAAGAGGAAGGCCTAAGATAAGGTTTATGGATGTGGTAAGAGAGGACATGCAGGTGGCTGGTGTGACAGAGCAAGATGCAGAGGGCATGAAGAAATGGAAACAGGTGATCCACTGTGGCGACCCCTAACGGGAACAGCCAAAAGAAGATGATGATGATGACATATACATGTGATACATGGTGTTGGTAATGGGATATGTGGTGCATGTTTTATTATATGCTTACATAGCGACAGAAGGCAGAGGTAGCATGTGAGGGACAAACTGAGTGCAAGGCTGGTGTATGGACATATAGCCCCATTATTCTACTTGTTTAGGACACATTTGTTGAAGGTTTTAGCTAACCTGGATTGGCTGCCACAGTTGGGCAATTTTTGATACGTACATAGGAGGCTCCAAATATACTCCTTTAGTGTAATGTGTAGTCAGGATTATTCAACATTCCTGTGGGTGCATCAGTGTATTATAAGGGTTAAAGGCTGTACTGTTCTACATGTGAGCACACTGTTTTTAAGTTATTGCTGGGTGATATTTGAGCATTTATGTCACTCCAAATGTAATTTCTTCTAATGTACCTAGCCTGAGTAAGTTGGATTCAAGACACTCCCATTGTGATCCCCATGGAATCATGTTAAAAAGATTTGCCAAGGATGAACATTCATTAAGCACTTTAACCACTTTTTAATTTATTTTCACATGTTCATAATTTTGTGCCCTTTGCAGCAGTTTCTAGTTACAGATTGGTGTCTGTAGACATTATTGGGAATACCTTTTGAGTCTTGAAAGGTTGATGACATTTTCTTTATTTGTGTCTCAAATAGATGTTGATGTCTCATGAGTTATGAGTGCAACAGGGGGTATTTATCAGAACTGCAAGTGTATTAAGTGTGAACCTTACAATACTGAAAGTTGATATTAAAAATATTAAAGGTCCAATGACCAGGGACTACAACAGAGGCAGAGTAATGGAATCTTCTTGTAAATCTTACAAAAGTACGATATTAATTTCAGCCATTTTATGGATATAAATGGTTTAGGTTATTTGGAAAGCCTTAAATACTGATAATACGTGCATATATCTTCTAGAATTTAGATTGTGCACCATGCTTGAGGAATGCACTGCTTGTTAAGTATTTATATTTCCTAAATAAAATTTCCCTTTTCTTAAAAAAAGTTTTAAATGTTACATATACAAAAATGAAATTATGATTAAATAAAATGAATGACTATGGACTGAATGGGTAATACAAAAAATGCAGTAATTCTTCCTATACAAAGGCATTTTTCAAAATATTCTTTGGATGAGAGGTCAAACCAAGATCTCGTCTGCCTGAGTTAGTGGTAGCTCAGATTGGTGTAAGAGATCCTATAGTACTTACTGAAAAGAGCAGGTAAGTTTCTCAGTGTCCTGATCAAATTTCCCTTTGTCAGTATGAATACCACCTTGGGTCTCTCTTGAGAAGTGGCAGTTGGCCTAGTGGGATTTATCCAGTCAGAAAAGGGTACATCAGTCAATCAATCAATTAATCACTCACTAAATAAATAAATAAATGTGACACCATTTTTAGCAGAAGCTGTGACTCCCCCAATACCTGATGTGGGCACTGTGCTCATTAACTCCACTTACGGCATATACTGACTCAGAAGCTCCATTGTCTTGTAGTAAAAAAGAATATTTGGCTTTGCACCAGGTGAAGTATTCTCCTTAACTGTGAGCTTCCGTGACCCCAGAGAAAGTATATTTTTTACTAGGGGTATGAAGGCAGCCCCCTCCTGCAAAAACAAATACTTTGTTCCAATAAATTAATAACAGTTTGGACAAGTAGCTTCTTACACCAAATGTTCTCTAGTTTCTCCTGCTATTTTACTGCTCAGTGTATATATCCATGTCTCTTCCTATCTATCTATCTATATCTATCTAAATATACTTCATTTTAACAATACTTGATTAGTTCATAGAAATACATTCACAGGCACATACATCTGATGTTTTACATTAATAAGTATACTAAAATCTGCCATAGTATTTGGCCTAAAATATTCTTTCTTTTCAACAACTTGCTCTTCAGCTAAAAAGATAGCAGAAGAGCAGGTAATTTCACCTGTAGTACAAGAAGGACAGAATCTAGTAGAAAAATGTGAAGTACTATTTAAACAGATTCTAGAACCTAATTAAAACATTTCAGATATTTATATGGAGTAATGAAAGTATAAACCAGGGAGAAGTATTATACATTCACATAAAGTTTTAGAGGTTATAGAGCGGTATTAGTGTTATCTGATGCTATACACAAAACACATATTCACAGAGTATTACAGAGCTCCATCTAAACTGCAGCCTACATAATATAGCTAAAGACTTAAAGTTACTAGATATAATGATTTCATGATATTTCATAAATTCTCACAAGCTGTCTTGCTATTTTAGGCTTTTGTATACCATATTTAATTATAGTGAAATATATATAATAAAGGAAAATATAAAACTTTACTTTTATTTAGGGGAAATTCAGATTCATAGTGGCATTGATTTCAAAACTCAGGAATTTAATCCTGATTTTATGCTTTATCGTGAATATAAAGATGTAACATCTATTTTGAAAGCATTATATCAGGGTAACCATATCTGTTAGACAAGCAGGATCAAAACAAAGTGTTACTTGAAGTTGTTAGCTTTCCAATGATATCTCACAAGTCATTTTTGTGCATTTGTTTTCAATATAGTTACAGAAATACTGAAATTATGCATTTGTTTCTTAAGATTTACATAAAATCTCAGTATCTCTTAAACTGTAACAATAGGCATCCGGTATCACTGGCAATGTTGACTTTGTTCAGCTTCATATTGTGTATCAAAATATATTATTCAGTGCCATGTAGCTTACATCATTGTCACAGTATTAATGTACAAATGTAAGTATTGCTAACATTTATTTCTATTGCTGTAAGTAATCAGCTCAAAGTGACTGGCTGGGAATTCCACAAACAAGAAGCAAGGAAGCTGTACAGCTTTAGGGCAACTATTGAAAAAGAATAAATTGGATATGGGGTGTGTTAGAGTATGTTATCACCACATGAAAAAGTTATCAGACAATGATGTAGCACTAGTCCATATACAGTGTAGGGGACAGGCAGTTCAACAGATGTTTTTTAATTATGAGAGCAGGAGCGGCCTTAGGTCAACTGGTGCCCTAGGCAAAAGGGCTCCACAATGCCCCCCACCACACCACCACACACCCCATCCTGGTCTAACTACATTAAATAAATACTGGAAAAGTATGTATGAGAGACACATAGGGAAACATGGTATACATGCATGTTCCACACAGAGAAACATATAAACCTGTCACTGAGTTGTGTACATGGACTATGGTTTGTGTTAAACAGACAAACAAAAAGGAAAAACTCATGACAGTACTGGTGGTCAAATAATACAATTCTGCTCTTGCCCTGGTCATCTAGCTTACCTTAGGATATCCCTATTATATCTATTTTAATGAGTTATGCATTATAGAGTTAAATCAGAATCTTAAGTAAATTGCAAGTCTCCAAAATAGTTTTCTTATCCAAACCTCACATCCTATGGAGTCAGAAGCATCTGAAATATGCAAATATGTAACACTGATTTATACATTACCTCTCTGCTTTATTATAACCACAAAAGGATGTTTGGTTAGTAGATGAACATATCATTCCTTAATCTAGTTTAACAAAGGTATTGTTTGTCAGTCTTCAACTGACTCACAGTTGTTCCAACACAGCTTAGACCATGTTAACAACTGGTGCAAGGACAATTGTCTCAAACTAAATGTAAAAAAATGTAGCATAGTTAATTTTAGTAAACAAAACAGTTTTACTTACCTTATTGGAGATGCACTCCTCCAACCAGCTACTGTTGTAAGGGATCTGGGTACTCTTACTGATAATTCCTTATCATTTGACCATCATGTTTCTACATCAGTTTGGAAGGCTTCTTATCTGGCCCATCTAATTTTCAAAGGCATCTCCACTAAATCCAGAGAAGTCTTAATTCCCCTTTACTCCTATATTATCTGACCCGTTATTGAAAATAATGCACCTTTTAGCATATATTTGTCTAAACATATCACACAACTTGAGAGACCTCAGAGGTTCATAACTAAAAAGATCAGTGGCCTCAAAAATCTTAGTTAAAAGGAAAGACTGGAAGTCCTTACTCTGTGCTCAGTCTCTTATAGACTCCTCCATGGAGATCTGTGTCTAACCTTTTGTGCCATGAAAGATCCTCCTCTAATTGATCTCCTATTCCTTTGCAGAACTATTTGTACATCAAATACTCAGTTAAAGGAACTAACCCTTCATCGGTAGATAAATAAGACATGTTGACATGATAGATTCATATCCCAATGTATCCCTCCCCTCTGGAACAAATTTCCACTACATGTCAAGCAGAGTAGCACCCTCACCACCTTCAACGTAAACCTGGATAATTGGATGGGCAGCATCAAATTCCCTCCCGGTCTATTTGTCTGGACGTTCTTGAGTCTAGAGGGACATTTGGAATAGGTTCTTTTGGCTAGGCTTGAAATGGTCTGCAGACCAATTGCCTAGTACTTATCCATGAACCTATGATGGTGCAAGAACAGGCTTTACATCCATGCTACTAGTGAATGGACTTCAGTTAGTGTCCCAGGAGGCTGACAGTTGGAGACAGTATTAAATGGACAGTGGCTAACTACTTCTCTCAATGGGTAGTTTGTTGGATTGTCTGTTTCTCATTTACCCCCTACTGAAGGCTAAGGGTGATCATTTGAGAAATGACAGATGTCCTGGAGAGTGCAGTTGTAAGTGCATGTGTGCGCAGGACAACCCAGTGTACTGCATATCAGCTGTAGTGGGATTCTCTAAGGCATTCCATGAAATCCCTCTTAGAAGCATGCAGCAATATGTTCCACCACCTTGTTGTCTGCTATTCAAGAACATGATGGTCACTTTGCAGAAGGATGTAGAGTCTAAGGTCAACAGAGCTAATGAGAAGTCTAAACATGATCTTTTCCTTAAGAAGCCATGCTGACAAATACAATGCAGGAGGATATTATTATTTTGGATAGTGATGGCATTTTTATTGCTATCATTCCTACGAGCCAACTTTGGTATTTCTTCAGCAGATCATTTTCTTTACTCATTCCTCATGTTTTCCTGCCCCACCCTTTTTTTTGTTAACAATCTGCACAGTCCCGATACTCAAATACTAAAATCCATTTTTTTAAGATTTAAGACTTTGCTCTTCCTTCTGATTAAACACAAATCACCATATGTCTCCTGAAATCCGATGACACAATTATCTCTCTGCCATGGATCTCTGGGTTATCCTTGACTGAGAGTTTTATTTTTTATTTTCCTGTCTCATGTTGATGAGCCTACTATTAATCACACTGTCAACATCTTTTGTGATTTTTGCTGTTATAACTCCTTTTCTGAAATACTTGCCCTCAGCACATAAATATATAAATGCAGGCAGCACAGCATACAAATATGAACTTGCAACTTAAATATCTATGTTAATTACAGCCCTTCACAGAAATGTAGCCAGATGAGAGCCACGCAGATGACCAGACTACTTTGAAAAACATTGTAAAAGAAGGCAAAGCCATTATTCTACTTATTTATGTTCAGTCATATTAGTCTCTAGAATAGATGGAAAAATATGCATAACATGCAATCATTCCCACTTAATAACTACCTTCAAAAGTCCCCTAATGTGATTTTGGGATCACTTCCCACAGTGCTAACATTAAATGCACCTGATTAAATATTACTATAGGCATGAAAATATAACAAATATGATCTAAAAGATAATAAATTTGCAGCCCTGTGGCAAAATTCATTACAAAATCCATAGCCAGATTTACTAGAGAAGACATTAAATGTAATTATTATAGGACTGTTAATGGAAAGCAAAACATAAAACAACTTCAGAAGAAAACTTAGACACTGAATGAAAGCAGAATTTATTGAGGCAACCGCAACACCAGTAGCCATGTAAGGAGTTATACTCAGATTGTGTAAAAGAAAAGGCCAAGAGGAAAAATAGGTTATATTTGAAACAGGAAGTTATTCTGCTTCAAGACATCTTAAAAAAATAATATGAAGATGGTCTTATGGTCTTAGTGCATATATCAGCATTCTGAGTAAGCCAAAATAATCCATTTTAAATAAAATTATTACCACCTAAAATGAAGTCTTGAAGATCTGGTCCAATGCTGTATCAGTGGTTATTCTAAATGAAGTCAGATGGTGTCAAAGTAAATAAATACATGTAGTTTTTGCTTAATATGTGTACATTAAAACTTTCTATAGGTAAAACATATCCTGAGAAAGTCAGTGGAAGAGCAGGAGCTTACTGTCACAGTGAAAAGAACAGAATCCGTAAAATTACCAAGTTTAGATGGACTGCATCTAGAATTACATGTCAAAGTAATCCATTTTCACACATATTTCTGGAAGCAGTGATTGTGAATGTTAAAGGTAAAGTTTCTGAAGGAGTCTAGATTTTTGCAGATCAGCAATCCAGGTACAGATTTACAGGCTGCCTTATATAGATGATTACTAGTTTTCAAATCAGATTACAGACTATTAATTACAATACTGGAATCAACAGTTTCACTTTTTTTACTGAACTGATCTGTATGGAGCAATGCAGTTTTGTTTCTGAGTGCAAAATATGGGATAACATATATTATGCAGTTAATGGAAAAGATCTTAACAAGAAGAACACAGCTATTAATTCTTAGAGAATGGGTGACCTGTAGATTGGCACCTGATTGGAGAATGGATGTTCTCCAGTAGGTCATTAATCTACAGGTAATGCCTCCTAAAAAATGAGCCTGCCACTTCATGACAGCATAGCTGGCCATAGAACATCCCTGGGCAGGTGTTATTTCCACAATAACATACAGTCTATTGGCATTATTTCTTGGTCAGTGTGGCTGCTAAAATGTTCTTCTGTATGGTCAGCCGGACTTTTCTTAAGCAGGTTTTTCTTCAGTTGCCCTTAAACCTTGACCGAGTACCTCTCCTGTGTGAATTAGATAGATCTACACTCCAAGTAAAAACAACAGGAATCGAATGCTCACCATTTTCCCTTCAGTAGATAAGCTAGACAGGAGTGTTTTGCAACCATTCTGTTATTTGCTGTTTATCTAGTACTGCTGATTAAATATAGACATTAACCACAAATCAGGAGGACTGGCTGAGGCAGCCAAGTGTGTAAGCTCAGTTTATTGATGTCATTTCAGTCTATTTTTCCAGTTTATGAGCAGGATTCCACAGCTTCTTGAACTGCTAGAATATTCTAGTACCCTGTCATGATACAAAGATCTATGTAGATAAGTATATTGTTTTCAAAATATTATAAGCACTTATGCAGTTTACTTATGAACTCTCCCTTTATCTGGAAAAAAATATTTTGAATAGCTAGGTATCTGTTCATACATCTGCTAGTTGGACTGCTAATTACACCAACTGCATATTTTTACATGAAATTAAATAAGAAACTAAGAACTGAGCCAAAATGGTTTTGAACATACCACAGAATGCTCAAACAGTATGTACATTACCAAGAATAAACAGCACACAGTGTACGAAACCAAAAAAACAAGGAAAACACTGTAGGTACTCAAGGAAGACCAAACTAAGAACCACAACTTAGCATGCTAAAATATTTTATTACAGCGTTTTCGTCAGAGAGACTTCATCAGAAATAACACCAACTCAATACTATCACACTTTAAATAATGCCCAGCATTAATCAATTATACAATTAATTACACAATTAATGAATAAATTGTCATTTTAAAACATATAACAAAACTAAAGCTCAATATATTTATATTGTTTAAAAACATTATAATTTGTATTATGTCTTGTAAATAAATAAATAAATATATATATATATATATATATATATATATATATATATATATATATAGATATAGATATATACTGATAAATTATTATCATTGTTACTCAGCAACCCTGCAACCCTTAAGATGAACTAACTTTTTATCTTCCAGAAAACATTTGATATTAACTGATTCATTGAGTCCTGGCGGACTATCATCCTCTAGTCTAAGTTGCCACAGGGTCTCTTTTCATTCAACCTTTTTTCATGTTACCCCCTCTTAAATCTTCAGAAATGTGCTCTAAAACAGAAAATATATTTTTGTTTATAACTAGTACATGTATGTCTTTAAAGGGCATTGTTAACATCCTTCACCTTAATGGCATAATAATGCTCTTTTATATGTTTACTTAGCTGTCTAGTGGTCATACTGATATAAAATGCTGTACATACAGAGCACATGGCAATGTAAGCCACACTGGATGTTTTACAAGAAAATCTACCTGGAATATTGATGGTCCTAGCTAGATGGGACAAAACACATACGGACCTTCATGTATGAATCTACAAGCTGAGCATTTATAACATTTATAGGTACCCTTAGGTTTATTGGTCACCATACTAGAAACTTTCTTTTCAGAATGTTCCAACATATTTTAATACACCCTGTCTTCTTGTACACAAAATTCGGGCCACTACCCAAAACAGCTGCTAAATCACTATTGCCACTTATAATTTATAATTTATGTAATTTATAATTAAATGATAGAAAGTTAGTTAGTTCATCTTAAGGGTTGCTGAGTAACACTGATAATAATTTATCAATATATATATATATATATATATATATATATATATATATATATATATATTTATTTACAAGACATAATACACATTATAATGTCTTTAAACAATATAAATATGTTGAGTTTTAGTTTTGTTATATGTTTTAAAATGACAATTTATTCATTAATTGTGTAATTAATTAATGCTGGGAATTATTTAAAATGTGACAGTTTTGAGTTGGTGTTATTTCTGATGAAGTCTCTCTGAGGAAAGCGTTGCAATAAAATATTTTAGCACGCTAAGTTCTGGTTCTTAGTTTGGTCTTCTTCAAGTGCCTATAGTATGTACATTACTTCAATATGCAAACGCAGCTCAAGCCATACCTTCTTTTACCTATGTACATTTCCTAAAGCCCTAACTTGTCAAAAAATTCTGTGGGTGGAAGTGAAGGATGGGTTGCAAGTCTCTTAACCTATTTAAAATACAAAGAGTCCTTGCAGCACCTGTAGTTTTGAGCTACTTTAGCACAATGCAGTTAAGGGCAGCCTTTTCTGCTGGATAAATGTATTGTATAATGATTAGTTGAAGTAGACTGAAGTCATCAGTTTATAAACTTGATTCACTTCTTAGCGAGACTTCTGCAATCAAACCTGTTTAACGATCAAGCTTATTTAATCACACAGCTAATTTATTTATTTTTTATTTTGCATTTGTTTTACTTGGTGTTTTGTAGTCTGAAAGTTAGTTGTATTTATTTTTAAATGTATATGAATTCCTGTTTGATTAATTAAGATGAATGGTTTAGGCCTGACTAAAAGACAAACAGAGTGTGTGAATCGTATCCAAACTAGTAGGATCATCATCTACTCAGTGATCCTGGCTTGGCCTAGTATAGAACATTTAAAACCTTCTTACAGAACAATTTTTCTATAGCTTGCTGTGACTATTTTCCATAACTTGGTATATTTTTTTAAATAGTAAACAGTTTTAACCTAGCCAGCAGCATTAGCAGGACATGATGGAGAGACAGATATGTCTCCCAGAGATTGCCACTTCTCTTGAGCAAATTCCCAATTCACGTTAAACAGAGCTCCTCAATGACCCTATTTAAGCATAACTTAGACAACTGGATGGGAGACTGTAAATTTACCCTGGGGGTGTCACCTATGTCCCTCTTGGATCAAGGCAGTTAGTGCTGATCATAGACTCACGCTGCAAATATAGACCATATAACCTGGTCAATAAGAGAACAAGTGTATAACATGGCTAGGCTTATAAAGACCCTAGGGCCAATAGCCTAGTAGCCTTGTCAGAACTTATGAACCTACTAATGCCATAACAAAAATATATTCACAAAATATATTTACAAATATATATATAGCAGTTCCCTCTTAAACTCCGTCTCATGGTTTTATACATTCCCTTTTATACAAATATTACATTCTAATAGCTTTTGTTTTGCTGTTAACAATACGCACACAAATATTCACAGATATTCCTGCCTATCTCCAACTATTTGTATAACATCATACTATAAACCATAATTTGCATGTAACTCTGTGTTGTTACCCTAATACAAAAATGAAAGCTGGAAAATGCCATGATAAAAACTGTAGTGTCTCCACCTTACATCTTAATAAACTTCCTCAGCCTTCTTTCACTGTCTCTTCCATATGCAATTCTTAATCTCTTCTTTATAATATTGATCATCCTTAATAAAATGTTTGATACCATAAGCAATTGCCTTGTCACTGGCAGCACTTCATTCCTCCTTTCCACAGATATCCCCAGATGTGTAAACAGGCAGGCTTTACCTGGTATAGTTAGGGGAATATGTGCTGCACGTCCTTTCTGTGCCCTCCTAGGTTTCCTTCCCTTTTCATTGCTCTTCTTCTCTGCCAGTTCTCTATATTTTTCTTCATCAACTGTTCGACACAGTAATGCCATTTAAATTTACACATTCAAAGATACACTCATAAATACATCAGTCCTCTTTTTCTCATTACTTTATTTTCTAGTCATTTGTATATCCTTGCACAACCACAGTCCTCCACTTCATCTGCTGTCGGTTTCTTGATGAAAGTGATGGAGGCAATGGTACCCTACATTTACCACTTTCTGTAAACATTCTTAGCACCATTTCCCAGTTCATAAAGCACAAAACAAGTGCCATTTAAAATGCATCATGTTTTTCATCTTTCACAAAGGGATGCTCCTCAATCCTTGTCTTTCCTCTTTCACACATCTGCACATTATTAGGAAGACCAAATAACAAAGCTACACTATAAAGATGTCAGATACCATTGTAACTTTCTCATGTGGAGTCTTGCAAAAGGTACCATGAGTATCATTGATACCATGAGACCCAGATTCCCAAAGAATTCCCTTCCTGAGATGGAAGTCTGAGTAAAAAACCTCAGGAATAGTTCTAAATACAGATCTATTCATTCTGCAGAAGAAAAGCAAAACATCCTCCATAGCAGAAAGAACAGCAGGAATAAGTGTCCATTCAGGAAATTCCAGTTTTAATAAATCATAATATTTTCTGAGGTACTACAAAACAGCTCTATTTTCCCACTGAAAAAACTGATTAATTCTAGAAATAGTCACAGAGAAAGAGAATCCTTCACAGGGACTGTCTGAAGTATCATTTTCTTCAGAATCTAAATCAGAAGTTTGTGGTGATATTACATGATCTATCCCTTCACACTCTCTTCACACTCCTTTCAAATGCTTGAATATCTTCAGGAAAAGAAAAATCCCATTTTCTTGTAACAGAGCCAACTGCATAAGAAGGGCCAAGTGTTGGCACTAAACCTGGAGATAAGCACAATAAATAACTCCTTTCCAGTACTGAGACAAGAGAAGGCCTATGTTTAGTCTTTTGTTTCTTTTGACAGGAACTCCTGAAGAAACAGACCCAGAGAACATGTCTAGCCCCCTTATTCATGGTGGTTGTATGAACTACACCAGTGGGACTGAAGGAAAAAGATGAGTGATCTGCGGAACCAACACTGGCCACAGCAGAGTCATCCACCTGTGGCTGAGGCAAATTATCAGCCTGCTGTGATGGTAGAAGCTGCTTAAAAATTTTTTTTTTTTTTGTGGCTGAAAGAAGGTACAACCCAGGAACCAGTAGTTTGTTCCATGGCTAACCAGAAAGAGGTGCCTGATTCCTAGGGGAGTCAAGGATCAGTAGTAGGTCAAATTGGTAAATTGTAAAAAAAAGCAACTTCCTCCAATAAACACTGTAAAAAGACCTTTAAACACTTACCCCACCCCCCCCGCCAAAAAAAAAAAAAAATAACATCAGTTTCTCCATACAAAATATAGTTTTAAATAAGTTTTACTGACTTTTGGTCACAAAAGTAAAACAAGTAATGTTGACATTTAAAAGTGAACAAAAGTCACGACTTATGAGCATAAAACAATTTTTGTTGGCAAATATATATATATATATATATATATATATATATATATATATATATATATATATATATAATATATACGTATATATATATATTTTACATAGAAAGTAAGTTTTCTGTCAAAAAATACATTAATTAAATTAATAATAATAATAATAATAATAATAATAATAATAATAATAATAAAGAAGAAGGCTTTGTCCACGAAAGAAAATTTTCTGCCCAGCAATGGAACAGTGTTAGCTGACCGTCAATCCTCAAAGCTCTCAGAGAAGTGCTCTCTTTGGCAGGAAGAAAGCTCTGAAGGGCTTGGCATCCAAACTTTACTTTTAATCAGCTCATCTCAAATGAACTAATAGTTTTGGAGCATGGAAGATGCCCTGAAGCTTTGGAAGCTGGTTGCCCATTATGTCCTTGGGAGGACATAACCCATATATCTTAGGCTACTGCAGCAGTAATTAAATGGCAAACATCTTCCATTGCCACAGAAACCTGAAAATTTAACTGGGTAACACAAGTAGGCAAGATTTGTTGTTTTAGAGTGTTTTTGTCTGACAACTAACCATCTCCTTGAATGCATTACCCATTCTGGTTGCTGGATTTCTGCACATTTTTAAAATCTAATTATTTCACTCTCACAACTCTTGTCTGTTAATGAAAGATGCTGATTGTGTTCTAACAGCTGAGATGATTTATGACAATCCAATGCTAAGTCTGACAGAATATACCTGTTTATAAACTAAGGTGAATCCTATTAATTAACAATATAAATAAAAAATAAATGCATGGCTCTGTTCAAATTATTTATTTATTTATTTAACTTCATGTAGCATTTTCAAGTTCATCCTGGTGTTGTGAATTGAAGTGTACCACATTATTAAAGAACTAAAAAGAATAGTAGTAAAGGGCCATGTTTCATAGCATCTGAACTGAGTTTAGAACTCATACCACTTTTGCTGTAGAAGACCACAGAAGGACTTTTCTATACTTAGATCAAGTGACTAGAGTTAAGCTTGTGCTCAGTATCATAAATAGGAAAAAAAATCCCAGTTTATGAATCCTTCTGGTCTGAAACTCTACAGAATGTCACCACCTTCTATCCATCAGTTTGGAGAGGTGGGGTGGTACAGACTAATTACTTACAGATTTGTTTGTGAGTCTCCATCCAAGCATGCTATCTTCTCAGTAGTCAGCATCAACTTCCCTACATGCACTAAGACACTGATTGAATCTACCCTTGAGGTCTTTGAGGCTTTTCAGTACTAAGCATATAGCCCTCAAGAATATGCGTCATTGTGCTGTCCAGTGCCTCCTTCTCAGCTTTCACTTCCTAGTATCACTGAGACCTCAGACTATTGTCTGACCATTAGTGCTTAGAAAAACCACCAGTGATATTACAAGGTCAAATTGTATGAAGGAAAATGCTTCTGAGATTTGAGTGCATCTCATTATGCATGTTACTGACTGTCTTCGTCAACCTTTTCTTCAGTCAACTTATTAGGAACTGGGCTCCACAGCCCCTAACTAACTTACAGGAAGGAGACTTATTGCAGCATGTGGTGACTGTCTGAGATGGTTTTATCAGTTAGGTTAGTTTATTTTTGCAGCTGTGACACCCAATACAAGCATGGAGATTGTTTTGAGTAGAAGTGGCTCAAGAGCAGGGCTGGATCCGGCATAAGGCAAACTAGGCAGCTGCCTAGCACCTAGACTGGGCAGTGCTGGCTTTAGAAAAAATGCTCGCACATCTGTGACTTAAAGCAAAATACACATCCGTTCCTTTAAAACACACATCGACAAGTGCATTCCATCCATGTATATACATCTTAGCGACAGTGTGTAAGATTTGTCCAGAGCTGAAACATCAGACATTCTAATGGGTGAGCAGACACATCTAAGTGTCCATGCATGTACGTCCAGAACAGGAAATTGAAACATCAGAGATGAAGCAGGAATTCTAGTGGGTGAACTGCAGCAGAGACTCTAATGAAGCCTGCAGGATGAGCTTTAGAATTCGAAGAAACACTATCCGAGCAATCACAGAATGTCAGTTTTGGCATTTGAAGTACAAGTGAGTGAGTACTGCATACAGTAACACAGAAGTAAGTGTGTGTATGCGTGTGTGTGTGATGCTCTAGTTAGGGAACACACTCTAGTTAAGTGAGTTGCTCAGAGTCAAGCCCTGAACCTTAAGTATTGGAGCAAGAACCTTAACACTTCACACCAACTGCCATGCCAGCTTTAATGTCTTTTTCTTTTTTTCTTTTGTAAATCACTGTGAATTGCAGTCTGTCACTGTTAGTACATAATTTGAGCTACAACAGTTTGTATAACACTTAATGCAGATTATTACGGGTATGAGATGTTAAAGACCAGCTTCCTGTAGTACATGCTTTGATTCCCTTAGCCTCCATCTGTCTTCTGTGTGTCTGACAACTTACTTTACTCAATGGTACTCCTGGGCTGATCCATAAAAGGGACACTTGTGCCCAGTGGGCTGTTCTAGATTGTTAGCAAATATTTTATCCATTTGTCATTTGAATTCCTGCACCCTTCACATAGGCATTAATTAGTACTTCACTATATGCTATTTGAGGATGAATCCTAGTATGTCTGTTGGAGTTTAATGGGTTGCCAGATCCATAGTAAATGTGAGTTTTATGGGAAGAGAAATTTAACATTTCTTGTGCTATGTCTGTTTTTAATATGTTGTTTTGTTTACAAAATGGCTGTCAGTATTTTTTCTGTAAAATTGAATTTGAAATAAATTTAAATTAAATCTAAATTTCTGTGATAATTATGAAATTAAAGAAGAAAATACTGTATACACAGATATGTACTGTTTGGACAGTATTTATGTTAATTGAGGAGAGAACAACTGAGTAATGGGATATTGCTGTGGCTGGTGGTCACCTGATTCATTATCTTGCATAGTACCCCATTTGTCCGTGATCCTGCTCTATTGACTTTGGAGATGTATGCTGCAATGATAGAACATTATTAGCCAAGTAGGTCAGACCTAGCAATTGTTGATGACAGAGAAAATGTAGAGAGGTTAAAATGAGGTGTAGGTGTCCTGCAAGCATGTAAGCCCCCCCCCAAAAAAAAAAGCAGCATGCAGTAATATTTCTATTTGTTGTATGACTTTAGTGTTGCTGCACAAAAGCTTGCTTTATTCATTGCACTAAATTTATTATTTCTTTAATTATGCCATAATACAGTATAAACATGTTGCATTTTAGTAATATATTTTGCAATACTTTCTTTACAGCCTCCAGCAACTGCAAAGAGGTTGACATTGGTTAGGTCATACAGTCTTATATTATATTATTGTAAATTATTATTAATTATAGTATTATGTGGAGTGATGATCAGAACCATTTGATCTCCAACATTCATTATGTAGTCACTGTTGTGTATTACTGTGACATATTCTTATCTGGAAGATTTGATTATAAAGGATTTCAGCATTTAGGTAACAGCTGTTAATCTGGTAGTTAGTACAGAGGGCTAAAGTTCCAAATTGTCAATGAGCTGCTCCCTGTGACAAGGGTGTAGGGTTTGAATCTTTTTCCCTCATTCACCTGCTATGTGACACTGATCAGGTCACTTAACCAGAAAGCATTTTAAAGTTATTGGGATATTGGGTTAGGCTCCTTAAGGGTCTCCAGGACTGCATGCCAAATAACGTTGAAACTCTTCATTATTTATAAGCGATTCCCTACTGCATAGCTGATCTAGTTCAGAAAATGGCATGTCAATATCCCTAGCACACCACTTTTTAATGCCACACGGGAATTTTATTTTTCAAGGACAGCAGACAAACTATTTGTAGATGAAACACTGAAATGCAAAGCTGTTTGCCAGCAGCAATTTTTGAATTGTTAATAGTTGTCTTTAATGTGGAATTTGTCAAATGAGTTTTACTTCACAGAGATTGTGCATATTGACTTAGCCTATGCTATCAGGTGGTTAATATTTTTTTATGCTCTCAAATACTCTTCTATTTAAACTGTGCTACATATGATTGGATGTTATGATATGATGCTAGAAGTCTTTATACAGTTTAATGTAGTTTATTCAAAGCTGCCAGTAAGGTACATACAATTTATCAGAAGTATTAATAGAATAGCACATAGCATATTCTCTCTTGATACAGAAGGCTGTGGGTTCTATTCCCAGAACAGGTAAATGGAATGCTGACATTGCAGTGCAACATAAGGGGAGTGCTACCTCCTGAGTGTGTCATCCTTTGCATGAGACATCAAACCAAGGTCTCATTTGCTTGAATTGGTGGTAGCTCTAGTGGATGTAAAATATCTCATGGCACCTATTAAAAAGAGCCGGAGAAGTTTCCTGGATGCCCTGGCCTAATAATACAAATACCACCTTGGGTCTCCCCTGTATAGAGGCCACTAACATAGTGGAACTAACCCAGTCAACAAAGGATATATATATATATATATATATATATATATATATATATATTTTTTTTTTTTTTTCATAACAGTAAAGAGTGTAAACAGTTAAAGTAGCTACAACTGCTGGTAGGTTTGACGGTCTCTCTGTGGATGAAGGTAACTTTATGCTCTTATCATTTGGTCATTTGTAAATACTCTCTAATTTGGCATTGCAGGACTAGTATGCATGTGTGTGAATTAAGGTGGAATATTTTGGCTCCTGTGTGTTTGCAAAATAAATTTGAAATACTGACTTTGGTCATTATTATTTTTTTCTGACATTGACAATGACATTTGAGAAGAATACAGTCAACATGGTAGCTGTAATTGCTGGGTTTGGATGTCTGTCGATAAAAATTACCCTAATGAATTGATAAATTATTAGTCTATCTTTGCAGGACTAGTGTGTATTTATAGGTTCATAGGTTCATAGGTTCATACTAGGCTATCTGCCCTAGGGCATTTATAAGCCTAGCCAGAATGTGTTTGGCTTTCGCCACCCATTTTAAATTTATTTTGCTATGCCCTTTTTCGAGGTTAGTATACTGTGCCTCTGTCTAACAGTGACACAGAAGTGATACCCGGGGTAAACCTACAATCTCCCATCCACTCATCAAGATTCCACTTGAAGAGAGTCAATGAGGGACTCTGCCTAACCTGGACTGGGATTTTATTCCAGAGTGAAGGGAGCCTCTGGGTTATGAATCTGTCCCTCCAGCATGTCCTATTTATTTCAGTGCTGAGGTTCAAGTCTCTTGAGCACATAGCTCGATGGGATTTGGATTTTCTGAGGTGCAGCATGTCCATTAATTCCGGGTTGGACATGGCTTTATACGTCAGGCACAGATCGCCTCTGAACAGGTGGTATGCCACTGAGTAGAGCTGGAGTTTCTTTAACCGGGCAGCATATGGCATCTGTTTGAGCCCTTTGATCCTCTTGGTGAGGTACTTTTGGGGTCTTTCCAGTTGCTGCAGGTGTCTGGTAAGGTACATCCCAAAAGGGGCATTGTAATCAATTATGGGCCTGATGAGGGATGAGTAAAGAGGCACGATGACCTCCCCTGATCTAGATGTGAATGCCTTCATGATTAGGTGGGCTATATAAAATGTTTTTCTAACCACTTTGGCCACGTGGTTGTCAAATGAGAGATTGCTATCAACTTGGGTCCCCAGGTCCCTAATTACTTCTTCTGTACTTAATGGATTACCACCTATGTGGTAATTTGTGGGCACTTTGTTTTTGCCAAAGGGAATGACTATACACTTTTTGGCATTTAGCTTGAGGCCATGGCTCTGGCACCAGTTGTCTGTTTCTATGAGGCCCTTTTGGAGGATACTTGTGTCGGCTGGAGAGTCGATTATGGCCCAGTTTGCAGTCATCTGCGAACTTGGTCAGCCACAGTCCTTCCGTGTTGGCCTGTACCTCCGAGAAATATATACCGAACAAGAGAGGTCCCAGGACTGAGCCTTGTGGGACACCACTTGTAACTGGTTTGGAGTCTGACATGGCTCCAGCAATTCTAACCATGTGGGTTCTGTCCTTGAGCCAGTTTGCAATCCATCTAGTGACATAGGGGTTTATATTTAAGCTAGTGAGCTTATCTATAATGCCCGAGTGGGGTATTGTATCGAAGGCTTTTGCGAGGCCCAGGTAGGCTGTGTGGACCACCTTCCCTCGTCAATGGCCTTGGTGACTGTTTCAAAGAAATCAACCAGGTTTAAGAGGCAGGATCTGCCCTTAACAAAGCTGAACTGTGTAGGATCCAGTGTTTGTAGGTCCCCAATATCTTTATTTATGAGGTCCATGATGATCCTTTCCATAGCTTTGCAGACCAAGCTAGTCAGGCTTATGGGGCGTTAGTTTCCAGGATCTGTTGAGGCACCACCTTTATGGAGAGGGACCAATGTTGCTGTACGCCACTCTTTGGGCACATATCCTGTAGTAAGGCTGAGATTGAACAGTAGTTTTATGTTTGGGTTTAGCTCTTCTTGGAGTTCATGTAGGACGCAGCCCGGGACACCATCTGGTCCCATTGATGCTGTGTTTTTCGCTTTGGAGAGGGCGGCTCTTACCTGAGCATCTGAGATGTCAGGGGGGCAGCACTCTGCTGGGATAGATATTTGCCCTTTTGGTGGGGAGGGGAGAAGTTTGCGCTGAACCTGTCAGCTAGGATGTTGGCAATGTCTGTGGGTTCGTGTATTTTTGTCATTTTGGACTAATTCTGAGCATATCTGGGAATTACCACCCAGGTTCCTAACATAACTAAAGAAAGCCTTGTGATTATCCTTAGTGTCCTGTGCAATTTTTCTCTCGAAGCTGGCCTTAGACAGTTTTATGTGTGCCCGTAGTTTTTTGCTAATACTGATCAGTGATGCCTTCCCTTTTTGGGATTTTGCTCTATCATTTAGTAGCTTCCTCCTTCTATTGTATAGTTTGTTTATGGCTGGGGTCCACCAGACAGGACGTCTGCCTTTGGAGGATTGGGTCTTGGTTTTATTTGGGATCGCATGATCCATGCATTCCTGAAGGTGTTCATAGAATGCGTTTATAAAGGATTCTGCGGTCTGGGCCGTATTTTTCACAGGCCCGGGGGCTTTGAAGGATTCCACCTCAGTTTTGAGGAGTGTGAAATTTGCTTTAGAGAAGTTTTTCACTGTGGTTTTCTGAGCAGGGGGTGGGGTCGGGATGTGAATATCCAGTGAGATTAGTTTATGGTCTGATCTTACCAGTGAGGGATACACTTCTGGTCTGGAGCATAGAGTCCCCATATTGGTGATGATCAGGTCCAGTATGTTTTCCCTCTTGTGGGAGTGGTAACAAGTTGTTCCATAGCATTTGAGTTTATAAATTCTAGGAACCTTTGGGCTAGGGTGTTGGAGCTAGAGTAATGCTCCCAGTCTATGTTTGGGTAGTTGAAGTCGCCCAATATAATGGTGTTTGGAGAGACCTTCATATTTTCCAGTGTTCTCAGGAAGGCCGAGTGGGGTTCCTGGGTTTGGGAGGGTGGTCTGTAGCAGGCTATAAACTGGAAGGCAGTTTTACCCACTGTTAGTTGCACATGGATAGTCTCTGATGCTTCTTGCTTTGCCACCAACCTGGAGGTGTGGGTATCTTTGATGAATATTGATACTCCCCCTCCTTTTGTGGTTCGGTCCAAGTTTTGGGGCCAAAAAGCATGGTTGTAAATCAAATTGCAATACTTTAATTTGGTTGCTTTTATCACAATCAAATGTGATGTGTATACAGCTGATAAAGTGACAGCAATTGTTCAGTATGGATATTGGTGGGTTATAATTACAGCAGTCTAAGTGGCCTTTTTCAGTGGAAATATTTTGCATGTATATATATATATATATATATATATATATATAACATTTTATATATATATATATATATATATATATATATATATATATATATATATAAAATTTTATATATATATATATATATATATATATATATATATATGTATATATATATATATATAGGGTCTAGGACTCTTGCACGAATGCACTTTTTACAGAATCGCGAATGGGCAGGCATAATTAAGCGAAAATGCTTTTCACCGAAGCAGCATTTTTGCATAAGCATGCCTGTTGTGCTGGTCGTACTACGGTGTGGATAAGGGAACATTCCCTTTTACCCACTGTAGCGCGATCTCAGAGTGAGAATATTAAAGTAGGGGGATGTGGGGGGTGCAGGGGAGCTTGTCCCCTGCGTAAAAGTAGATTTAATGTTTTTTTTTTTTTTTTAACATACTTTAGCAAAAGTGTTTTTTCGGTGAAAGCGCTTTTGTTAAAGTGTGTTCAGTGATAGTGGATTCGGACTGTTGAACTTCCATTCAACAGTCCTAGATCCATGTATATATATATATATATATATATATATATATATATATATATATATATATATATATAAATATATATGTGTGTGTGTGTGTGTGTGTGTGTGTGTGTGTGTGTGTGTGTGTGTGTGTGTGTGTGTGTGCCTGTGTGTGTGTGTGTGTGTGTGTGTGTGTGTGTGTGTGCATATTATTTTTTACTACCTACGAGAAATATGTTCAGAACTACAAATTTAGAATGTATTTGAACAAATGATATATTAAACAAGAAATATAATTTAAAACAATCAAGAAAGTAATTCAAAGAACACATGCATTTATGCATGGCCCCAGACATGTGTGTGTGGGAGCTGGAGGCATGGTTGAAAATAGCCCAGGGCCCAAGGTACACTGCATCTGCCACTGGACAGCTACATTTTCAGTAAATGTCAGAAATAATGCATGTTCTATGGGAGATAATGCATATTCAATAGATGTAAGTTTCAAGAGAATGGAAGTTTACTTTTGCTTATGATGTGTGTTGGCAAGTGAAAAGAAGTTTACTGTTTCTCATGCTAAGTGTTGTTAATGTGAAACATTTGTTTTTTTTTAGCAAATGGTCATCAGTTTTTGCTCATGACTGTGCTCTAAAAATCTGAAATAAAAGTTTTAAATGAAATCTAAACCTCTGTAATCATTCTAAAAGTAAAGAAGAAAATATCATGCACATGGACAGGTTCAAACAGTATTTATGGTAACAAGGGAGAGAAGGACAAGTAATGGGACTCTGGAATGACTGGGGGGGGGGGGGCTGCTTCATTACTCTGCCTAGAGCTTCATTTGACCATGATCTGTCTCTGCTCATGAGTTATGATTTATATTATCATAAATCATGACAGTGGTGTTTATTATACAAGATACTGAATGAAGCTATGCAAACTACACAAGCTTTACTAAACAATGCATAATTTTTGCCTCCTTCCACATGATCATGAGATAGACATAACTGGGTAATGGAAGCCTTAGTACTGCATTTAGCAACTTTGCACAATAATGCGATGAATGAATATGAACATTATCCATAAAAATGTAATTGCTGAACTGGCAAAAGGTTAAGAAGGCCAAAGTAACATGGAGCCCTGGTATACAAAGGTAACTAAGACTTATTTGGCTCATGTATTCTAAAATTTGTTGCTGCCTATTTATCTGTGCATTATATTACTGCAAACCATCTGATTGCAAACATTATCATTCTTCAGTGTCATACATTTTCTTTTACATGTATTCCATGAGTATGTGTTTTGTGTCACCACTTCTACTGTCGCTGTTTTTGATGAGACTCTTGTTTCTTGTGTCCTCCACAACTGCAGTAAAGAAATTGTTTTATTGCTCCATGGTTACCTCCCCCCAAAGTTCACATTTTGTCTTTCTGTATCCTCTTCTGACCTACTTATGGCCTTAAAGCATTTAAAAGTCTTTATCATATTTCCAATTACCTTCTTTTATCTATAGTGAAGTCCAAAAATCTGTTTCCGTTTGGATTTTTGCACCAATATCACACTGGGATTTTTGTGCTAGCATCATATAGTTTAATTTATTAAATTTAAGTTACTAAATTAAGACACTGAACCTTACACAAAGTGAAAGAAACAAAATAAAAATAGCAATTAAGTAGTATTACTTCTGCTGTATCTTGCATAGAAATAATTATTTGCCAGGGAATGTGATGGCTCTATCTACTCATTCAAATAAATTTAACATAAGTTAACCTAATCGGATTCATCCAAGTTGGGTAAAATATATAAATAAATGTTACAATGGAAAAAGTCAAAAGGAGATGCAAACGTTTCTTTATTAAACTATCATTGCCTGAAAGTTGGAAATAACAGTAATGTGAAGCAAATACTGTAGTGTAGAATGTCCATGGTTAAGATACTATAATTTGAACTTACACACAACACATACTGGATCATAACAAATTGCATCTTTCTAAATCAAGATAGGTGACAAGCTGGCCAGGTTCAGTTTTTTAAATATATGTATTTTGTTCACTAGTTTGTCAAAAACTATAGTCTTGAAGGCCACCTCTCCTTTACGGAAGCTGTTGTTAAAAACAGTTATAACATTTTTGAAGCATAAATAAAACTCCTGACCCTGAAGGACATCTAGCTGAGATTCCCAAATTTATTTTGAGGAATACTGTGTTTTTGTTAGAAATATTGAAACTGTAGGAGATACGAAATTCTTTAAAGTTAGCTAACACCTTTTTTATAAAAAAATCAGACCGATCTGGTGTCAAAGCTCAGTACTGTTGCCATTTTTTAATTAACAGATCCTTACCAAAGTAGTTAATAATAAGTTGATGTCATTCTCCTATCAATAGTTCATAATTATATTCCTTATGAATTACATGAAATCTCATTCATTGAGATAAAAATTATGAAAAAAAAATATATTCTATTGCTGCTATATGCAATGGAAAATGATTATTTGAATTGTTTAAGAATTACTTTAAACATATTTCGTAAAAGATCACTTAAGATATAGGCATACATACATTAAAACAGACCATATTAACATGTTTCATTTACTTTAGAAGTTTTCTTTCTTTATAACAACTGTCTTTCAGTCCAAAATTTCATAAATCGCTTTATTTCTGCCTTTTCTTAAACCTCACTCTTTCTGTTGAACATTATTCTATAGGAATTTTCCCACAAATTACATTTATTGCTATGCAATTTGCTCCTTTTCTTTTTTAAGGACACACTTTCAAGTTCTTTTATTTCTTTTACAATGACATGGTTGCTACAGGAGTCTGTAGATGTGTCTTCTGGAAAAGCAAATACCATCTTAAAAGGCTGTACTTGCTGCAAATATACAAGAAAAATATTCAAGCCAGAATAACTTCATAAAGGCTACATTAATTACAGTGTACAGTGTCTCATCAGAGAAAAAAATAAAATAAAACAAACAAAAACATGAAGAATTTCAGAAGCTTCACTTCCTAGATTTTGCTTCTTGGTTTGGTACTGGCCAATGGCGGTCTGACACTCATGCTGTTAGTAACTCAAAATGTTTTTCATAATTGTAAATGGGAAGAGTCACCTTGAGAGATATTCTGAATCTCCACAGCAGATGCTTGGACATTTAATTGATTGCTAGGGATATCCAGTAATAAACATACGCTGTTGGATAACATTCTATCATATTTTATTAACTTTTGAAAAAGTATTTCATGCCACATCTTTCAGGACATTGGTGAGGCATAAGAGGCAATATTTTGTAACACTGCCCACTGGTGTGGTCGGCTAAAAAAGTAATATTGTCTGGTTTATTTTTGTTATTTCAGTATTTCATTTTATTTAAAAGTATGAAAAATGTTTCAAATAAGTCCATATAAGAGGGTATGCCTATTTAAAAATGTCATTTTTCCTAGTTCATTTGTGTTGTATCAGCATTTCCATGATTGCAGATGTCTGACATAAGGTACTGAACAATTTTTGAGGGGTGGGGCTACATTTATCCTGTTTTAAGACAACTACTGCTTGCAGATAATTTAATGATGCTGGTTACAAATTGTTAATCGTGTAATTTATTTGCTTACTTTATTCATAAAAGAAAATATGGTGCAATAAAGTAAGAGAAGGTTGTGTTAGCTAATAAAATAAACTGGAAAAATAAGTGGAAATGGAAGAGAAAGTTGTCAAACTGATGAGAAGATGATAAGGTTTTCTTAAAAGAGAAAATATGGAAAGATAGATTTAAAAAAGCAAAGGAATTTATTAATACAAAAATACAATAAAATATTAGAGGATTGCTTTATTGTAATCTCTGACCTGGATAAGTTAGTGAAAAACACGGAATGTTGTAAAATTTATACAAGAAAATGAATTCCTGCTTATATACTGAATGTAAATCTAGTATGCAATAGTTACAGAAAAATGCATAGACATTTAGGAGTTTAAAGGGAATGCTTACATGCAAACATGAGGCAGAGAATGTGTATGAAAGGAAAGAATGCAATTTTATCAAGGGGCAATCAGTTCAGTTATTGATTATGGACATTTCATCAAAAATTCAATCAATGAGATCTGTCCACTGCAAGGGAGGACTGTTTCTTACTCCAGAGAAGCAGTAACCATGAAGCAGATATGGGATACAAGGGGCATAGCCACTTGCAACCTTTCTTTTTCACTAGCAGACTAGAATGGAACTTTAATATTGTTTAAACAAATGTCTATTGAATGCAACCTGTATCAGTTGTATAGCCAAGGTGCTATGAAAGAGACGTTTAGCAGGGAAGAAGAAACAATTCAACATCTATTGTTTGGTTCTAGTTATATTATTGGAAAAATGGAAATTATGTGAATGCAATTGGAATTATTGAAACAGACTGTGAAAAATATAGTTTTGGGTAAATGGTCCAGAAACAATATGGAAAAGTGCAAGGGTGGTCTGTTATTGCAACAGCAATGAGTGTCAACAGACATTTAAAAGCTGTATCTGCTGCAATTGTTAACTGTGCTATTTACTTGTGATACACTTCCTTGCTGCTGTTTGCTCAAAAAGGCAAGTGCAGTAACTCCCAATAACTCAGTCTCCCATAACTACTTAGCTCTACCCTATCCTACAAAACTGTATAGCCCTACCAGAACCCTAATTCTTACCCTAAAACTGTCTTATTGATCCCTAATCTTAAAACTACCTTCCATCTCCCTAAATCTAAAATCATCCTCTCGATCTATAAACCTAAAATTCCCCCTCCCTGGTCCTTAAACATAATATCCCACTCCTACTCCCTAACCCTAAAACTCCCTTCTTACTCCCTAACCCTAAAATCCCCCTCCCATTCCATTAACCTAAACCCCCTTTCTGACCATTGCCCTAATCTACACTTCCACCTCCTCCTGTTCTCTCCCACAGCTGCCACATTTACTTTGTTCAAACTCAATATGTTTGGCTAAGTTATGGCAACTGTTTACCTGAACTTAGATTCGAGTTCAAGCACAAAGTGAGTAGTAGACTACCTGACCTACAAGATGCTCGAGTACCCAACTTGGAAAGTGTAGTCTTAAAGCACTTGGGACTCAAGCGCTTGTAGAACACCCTTAGAAGCTATGTCAGCTGGCAGGGTAGTTAGGAGAACTGATGGAATGATGTGCAGCAAAGGTAAAACTGTACTAGAAGGTAGAAATGTGTAAAGGGATGCAGCAGTTAGTGTTGCTGACTTACAGTGTTTTGTTCTTTAGTTTAGCTCTTGACTGTGGTAGCAGCATCTATGTGAAGTCCGCACATCTTCCCTATGTGTGCATGCATTTTGGCTATGTGCTCGGGTTTCTTCCCATATCACAAAGACATGTGAATTGGAGATCCTTCAGATTGCTTTATAGTTGCACATGCCATGTGTGTTTCATTGTGTGCTTGCCCCCTGTGTTGAGTTGGCACCACATTCAGGATTGGTTTCACTCTCTTGTGTTTGTTGGGTGCCAGGATACGCTGTGATTCCCTTGTGCCCTGAACTGGATTATGTGTGTTCTGGAAGAGTGAATGTGTGAATGAATGAATTAAAGACGTTTTGAAATATGGAAAACTATTATGTGGTGTATAGCGGAATGATGAGGCTATAGTTTTGTGTTAAGCAGCCATACAAAGGGTTTTATAATACTGGCCTTGATTATTTTGTTTTCTATTTTTATGGAGCATAATGTCACATGACAACATTGTTTTCTCAAGAAAAAAGTCATGTAATTCATTGAAAAGTGATCTGGCATGCATCAATCTCCTACCAGCTCAGCCAGATGACATTACAGTTTAATGCTTCATCTGGTGATGACATCACAGGATTACAAAAAACATCAATCTGTTTGTCATTGTATGAGCTGGACATGGAATTAAGCATCTGCTGTGGGCCCAGAACCTGCAGCTTCCTAGGATAAATATAGAGTGTTACCTGCTGAGCTAATTGCATTGTAAGTGCAACTCTTACCACAGTATTATGGCATCAATCCGATGCCGATATCAGACTGCTTTGAATGTTGGCAATAGCAGATGAAGAACTGATAGCCAGTGACATGAACTATACACGGGTAAGAAGACTGGGGCAAGCAGCAGTTAAAAAGAGAAATAAAAGGAAACTGTAGCTTGACATAGGCTTATATTAGACTATGAAATCTTAAAAGTAATTGGTTAAGGAAAGAAGAAATACTGGAATAGCTATCTAACCATGGCCTAGTAACATTTTTCTGACATTTAAAGCACATTGTATGAAATTAGAAAAGTGGGCAGAAATCTGTGGCATTTCATCCTGGGGTTAATTAGGTTGTTTTTAATTCCTGTTAAATTGCACTTACAAACTGCGACTTGATATAGTCAGGTTGCTTGTTCAAGTCTGTTTGCTCTGATGATTATGAGTAATACACCAGAAGAAAAACATTTAGGTATAATGCTAGTCTGTCTTTGTCATCCAATATTTCATTAGACTTGAAGGTAGTATCCGTCAGTTAAACAGGAATTGCCTGCTGTTACATTTCAGTAAATCTTAGCAGAAAGAGACATGAAAATTGATTTAAACTGACTGGCTCAACACAAAGTTCAAAGGCTCTTTAATTAGTTTCAAACAGAAGCCAACAGTGTGTCTCAACTTCCTCTCACTTTAATAGGGGAGAGAAATTCAGAACACAAAAAAGAAAGCAAAAACATGCCTAGCAGTTAAACAGAAATGTTATTCAATAAGCACAGCTATATAGAAAACATTATGTTAATGCATTCCTTTTTTCTTTTCTTTTTTCATTTTCTTTTTGAGGGGGACACAATTCAGTTTTATTTTTAAATGTGGTAAAGGTGGCTTTTTTCACTTTAATTAGTGTGAATTTAACCACCCAAATGATGCCCAGAACTCTTTCTTGACAACACTTGCAGTGGTGGTAAATATAGAAAAGTTACACACTTGGTATAAAATCTCCAGGATGTCTTCAGTAATGGTTTGCCCTGATGTTTTCCACGTCACTTTGGTATTTTAGCCTTAACACATAATTGCCACACTCTTTCTCTGGTTATATTCAGAGCCATTCATTTCCTCTGCCGCAAAGATAAATTATACAGTGCCCAAACACAATCCAGAAACGTATTCATTACAACAGCATATAGACAGAAGAGAAGAAATAGTTATATTAAACCCTACTTAAAAAAATCTTTCACAGAAATAAAATGCATTTTCTAACTGTTTTTCTTTGCAAAGGCATAAAAACATTATTTGACACTGTTCTGTGTCAGTTTTTGCAAATGCTACTACAATTTAGGTTACAAAAGTTTATTTACAAATAAAAGAAGCCCCATAGCACATACGTTGTGCTATTTGGAATATGCTGATAATTCGGACTTTCTTTTAAAGCAGTTTCCAGAGAAGCTCCCTTCACTATGATCCATGGCTGAACTGTGTGTACTATAACTCTTCAGAGTCCACGAACAACAGATGTATTTCATTTTGAAAGAATGTCAGCCTGAGCCCACAGTATGTGAATTATGCCAGCCACTGTTTAGGGGTAATAATAAGCTTTGCTGACAGACAGGGCTATAAATCAAGAACTGGGAAGAATGGATACTGCTTTGACCTAGTTCTTTGTTCACATAGCTATGCTGAGTAAGAATAAACACTGCTTGGAGAAGTTCAAAATGGCTAAAGCTGTAGGCACAGATCAGTCCAAGTGTATAATTCTCATCTGATTTAGCTTCATTATGTGTTTTTGAAACACAACGTGTTTTTTAGTTAAATTACTCATCCCAAGGCATCATTGCTAGACTAGCAGAAAGTGGTACTTCTTTTTAGCTGTACTCATTTATTCTTGCTAGACACTGCACTAGTGTTTAGTGGTTAAACCACTGTCTTTCTAACAGAATGTTACAGGTTCATATCTGATTATAGCTAAATGCCTCAACTTTGTTTTGTTTTCAGGATAAGTTCCACTGACTTAACCTCAAATTAAGAGAAAAAGTCTGCATTATACAATATAAAAGAAAAAGAAAATGGAAAAAATAAAAAAGAAAGAAAACCCATACTTACAGAATACCGAAGCATATGGAGAGGCCTAACAAGCTAATGGGGACTAACACAAATATATATGGTATACACCACCACACAACTACATGGCAAGTTAGCATAGCATTACATGTGGTGAGTTATTGGCCTTATTAATTTATGTAAGGGGAACTATAAATCCAAGTAACCCTGTAAACTAATAATGAAAATAGAGTCAGTAATATATACATTGAGAGATAATATGAAACAAAAGTAATTTATATAATGTCCTTTGCTCCAGAAATAAAAACAGGACATTCTTTCAGTGAAGGTGTGGAAAGGGTTAGGTAAAGGTGGTGTACAAGTCATGAAGCAGAGAAGGTAAGAATTAGGTGAGTAGAATAAGCCAATGCAGTAGATTGGAGTGAAAAGGATTGTTTGCATAGTTTCATCAGTGAAACAGCAATGTAAGAGCTAGACTTTTTGGGAGAGTCACAGGGAAGAATTTGCAGGACTTAGAGATTTATGGAGTCTGGTATCTCATTCTCCAATAACGAATCCACCAGTGACTGACATTTTTGGGAAATTAATTTCAGCCAGATTGAGGATACTCACATCTCCTTTGCTACAAACAATGAATGCCCTTATTTCTAGGATACAGATGTGCTCCAAACTGAAGTATTGATATGTTTCATCAGAGTGTAAGCCTCAACTCCTTGGGGCTTCATCTCATGTTACTGAGAAGAAGAAGGGTAACAGAGAAGGTCCTCTGCATCCTTCCCATACCATGTCCACACCAGTGCTGCATCCTTCTTATACCATGTCCACACCAGTGCTGCATCCTTCCCATACCATGTCCACACCACTGCTGCATACTTCCTATACCATGTCCACACTACTGCTGCATCCTTCCTGTACCATGTCCATACCTCCTCTGCATCCTTCCCATACCATGTCCACACCACTGGCACCAACAATTTTGACTGAACTTGGGTCACCAGGCATCTACCTTGCCCCTGTACCAGTGGGCTGGTACAGTAACGTCAGTTATAGCTGTGTAAAGTGTACTGATGTCACATTTTCCTAAGCTTTACAGTTCCCATTTACTGAATTTCTGCTTGGCACCACCACATTAATCAGAGATGATTGTCTTTGTGTGTATGCTTAGGCTACCTTGATGTTTCTCCATCTCATCCCTAAATCTAAAGCCAGCCACCTTAGGTATACTTTTATTTTCAATGATTCTAAATATAAATGTATATCCAGGAGCTTTAGACTGGTGCATCTCAGACAATAAACTAATGTTTAATTTTTTTTTTTTTGGTCCTCACTGATGTTGACTATCATGCCCCTCTACTCCCAGGGACATATTTTACTTAGTACAATTCCCTGAAAGTTAGAACATGCAAATGATCTTGTCAGTAGTCTGACCTAGGCTATGCCAATGCCTCTTGGACTATTTCAGATTCTCCCATTTTCCAGCATGCCCTGCTGTTATTTTACTTTCTTTCTTCCTCTTCCTTTCTGTCATGTCACCATTATGCTAGTGCTACTTCCTTCTCTCCCTATATTTCATTCTAATGCTCTGCTAAGCAGCTGCTCCACCTTTCCTCTCCTGCTCCCCTCAGTATTTTTTTCAC
Organism: Protopterus annectens; assembly: GCF_019279795.1. NCBI lineage: Eukaryota > Metazoa > Chordata > Ceratodontiformes > Protopteridae > Protopterus > Protopterus annectens. The sequence continues at coordinate 151,771,801 of NC_056732.1, forward strand.
CCACATTATGTTCACCTGCAAACCCTTTGCTACAGACAATGACAACTTCCAAGACCATGCTATTTTACCTTTCACCATCTCTGTCACCACCACCAACAGCTGCACCCTTTTTTCACAACTCACAGCCCGTAATGATGCCTTACTATCCACTCCAAAGAAATTCAGTCACCATTTACATTTCCACTCTCTCTCTCATACATGGATTGGTACTGAACAATGCCAGGGGTAATCAATTATTGGACATTCTTGCCACTAACATACCAAGTATAGTTCAGAATGTCTTTGTTATACTACCACTCAGTACTTCTGACCATAATTTCATTCATTTTGAAATGTCTAAATCATTTGCCTTAAAAATTAGGTCTAAAAAATTCTACTATGACAAGATTAACTATCAAGTATTAGAAAAACCCTTAAATAATATTGCATGGTCAGTTGAATCAGTATCAGAGGTTAGTTATTAATGTTACTCAACTTTTGAAAATATTTTGATAAAAAGTGTGGAAAATACTGTTTCTTATAGGCTAAAAGGATTTGATGGAATTATGAATTATAAAGGCTATATAAGAAGAAAAAAGGGTATGTCATACTTACAAAAAGTATCCTATTAAACTCAACAAACATAAATTAAACAAAATTAGTAAGGATTTGAATTTTAAAATAATTGAAAAAAACACCCTTGTATAAAAAGAAGATAATAAAAGATGCATCTAATAAGAAAACTTAAGTACATTAAGAGAAATATCAAACAACAAACAATTTTTGTTGTGAAGATGGATAACTTACTAATTTTCAATGAATTTAATAATTATTTTATAAATAACTATTGTAATAATCTCATCAGTACAGCAATTAATTAAGGTATTGTATTTTATCTAAATCTTCTTTCCTTTATTAGCGCCAATACTTTAAGAAAGACACTGTTTTGTATTAAAGACAAATTTCCATTATTAATCTGTTCATTCAGTAATTTGAATGCATTTAAACAAAACTGTGATGACTGTGATGGAATCTTGATGTAAGATCCTGATTTAGTAGTGTGACATCACCACTCTGGGCCAGTAATCAAGGAGCCTGAATCCTCACCACTGACTCTGGAGAGAGATGTTCACTTGGAATACAAATGGATACACTCAGTATTTTCAGATGCAGACCTTGCTGGATCAAGCACAGTTCCCCTTAAGAGCACCCAGGGTGCATGCTCTATCTGGGGGCTTGTTCCTGTCTTTATCTGTCCAGACCCCCAGTAAGACTCCCCAATGGCTCAGCTCAGAGTTGAGTCCTTAGCTGCTCCAGTTCTTTGTGTCATTGCTCCAAGCAGCTGGCACACACACACACACACACACACACACACACACACACACACACACACACACACACACACACACACACACACACACACACACACACACACACACATGCACATGCACACACATGCACACACTTGGGAAAGGCTGGCAGAGATTACCCACTCTACCAGCTTATTACTCTTACCAGAGTATAAGGTAGATTCACTGCCACCAGTCAGTTACTATAATGCTCTTAAAAGGGTTTCGAATTATGCTGAGTGAAGTTAATATTAATACAACTGGTAATGTTGACCAAACAGCAAGGCTTTCAGGAGTGGCCAGAGTTATCACCAGATAAATATATGCAAATACTCTCAAAGCTTAAATATTTCCTAAAAAGGACCAGCCACAATGAAAAGTTTAAATATATTTAATAATAAATAATAAAAGAACAAGAACATACTAAATATCTATTTACAGTAAACACCAGAGTTTCAGACACATGGAACATTAAAATAACACCGATGGAATGTTTCACACAGTTATAGAAAAACAGTATGTAGCTAGCCTCACTATCTAGTCCTGATTGACTAAAAGAATTACTGTTCCTACTTACTGAATACATACATATATACATACATGTAAATATTTCAAGCACAGGTATTAATGCCCTTCTAGCTTTCCAATATACCAAAACACTTGTTCCTATAGTAAGTGTCCAGGCTGTTCTTAAAAATATCTAAACTAGTACTTCCTTTAATGTAATTTGGTAGTCTCTTCCAAGCATCAGCTATTCTGTTAGAGAATCAATCAGAACACCTATCATTCCTATAGAATCTTCTACATATGTTGTCTGATGATTCTCTAGTACTTTTTGACAATCCCAAACATTCCCAGAGGTAGTTGTCTCTAAATGCCCTATATACATGAATAAGATCTCATCTTAGATATCTGTAAGAGACACTGTACAAGTTCAGATATTTTAGTATTTTATAATAACTTAAATTTTCACATCCATGGATGTTCTTGGTATATTTCTGCTGTACTCTTTCCAGTTTACTCATGCTTGTTTTCTTATAGGGCTTCCATACTGTTATTCCATACTCAAGTTTGGGTCTAATGTAACTAACAAACAATGACTTCATCATTTTTGATTTCCTAGACTCTATAAATCTTTTTGTACAACCTATATTTCTATAACTATCATTAACAAATTGGTTGATATGATTAGAAAAACTCATAGCTGAGTCTATCCATATACCCAGGTCCTTAAATAAGTCTACAGTTTCAATCACTATGTGTTGTATTAAACATTCACCTTTTGATTTATGTCTACCAAATCTCATATGGTCAGTTTTTGATGTATTTATTAGCATATTATTCTCCTGTGCCCAAATGGTCAATTTAGTCAAGTTATATTGCAGACATGCCTTATCTGTAACACATGTAATCACTTTATCCAATTTCAGGTCGTCTACATGTAGACTGTAGAACATCTCAAATGAAAAGTTAGGTCTGAAAGACACAATCTAAACAAGTAAGAGCCTGGGACAGAGCCGTGTGGGATACTCTGACTATAACCAAATATTTCACCTGTCCAGTTGCTGTATGATACTTGCCATGTCCTATTTGTAAGCCATGCAGCTATCCATCTTATCAAGAGTGCATCAATACCTCCTAGTTGTACTAATTTATCGATCAGTGTTTTGTGTATGACCCTGTCAAATGTTGAAGTTAAAGCTATATAAATGACATCACAGCACACTTTTTTCATTCATAGCTGTTATATTGTTATAGAACATCATGTTATAGGTGGTAGTAGATCTATTTTCAACATATGCATGCTTATATATGGTTTCAAGTCTCAACCTATCTGGCTCTGACAATAATTTATCCAATATTACCTTCTCCATTATTTTTTCACAACATAAAAGTAGGCTTAAGGGTCTATATGACTCTTGGTTTGTCCTACTCCCCTTTCCTTAAAGACAGGTTTAATAATCGCATGTCTCCAATCTTGAGGAATCTCCCCATATTTATATGACCTAGTGAATAATAGATATAGTGGTACCATAAGTTCTTGCTGGCGTGTTCTCAGGTCATTGTTACTAATTTCATCTCCTCCCTGTGCTTTATTTGGATCCAGTGTGTGCAGTTCTTTTTCAATATAATCTAATTTGATTCCAGTATCTGGGATTTCCTGGATGTCACTAGGACAACTTATCACCGCTTTTGTGGAGGCAAACTATTTTGCATAAGATTTTGTAAATATATCTATAATTTGTTGTGTCTGAGAATAAATTTTAGAATCTGCACACAGTTTATCAGTTTGTGTGTCTTTACTCCTCCCACATCTTATGTATCTATAAAAAGTTTCCTACTATGGTCAATGTCTTTATATAAATTTTCTTCAAATTATTCTTCGTCTTGTCTCACACTATGCTTAATCTGTTTGTCCAGCTTGTTTATTTCAGTTTTCAAAGTTGTAGCTTAACCTCTCTTCCATTTCATATATTTTTTGTCTCTCACCTTAATCAGATATCTTGTTCTTATGGAAATATATCCCCCTGATGTTGTATGCCTAGATCCTGATGTTAAACATTTTTTTATTTTTTGCACTCAAACAGTTTCTCTTTCAAAACTTTCCACATTCCATCTGCAGTTTTGTACTGAACACCTCATTCCAGTTAGTTTTACATAATGACTGTTTTGCTTCCATATGATCTCTAGAGAGATTATAGAGGACAAGGTAAGATGGGTGAGTGGTCCTTGTTGTCAGATCCAAGACAGAATACAGACTGCTGCTGAGACTTCAAACTCCTCTAATATTAAAACATTATTTCTGTACAGAATGACATCACATACATTTGGTCATCTGACTCTGTTTCCTTCACTATCCCCCATCACTAGAAGCTACCATGGTTGTGCACATATGTGCTACAATACACACAGATAGATCATTGTTCAGATGTGGTGCAGCTGCTGGAAGTCATAAAACCATAAAACCATTTAACTGTTCCTACAGGAGCTACCAACTATTCTCTAGCCCAGACATTGCATCTCTGGTTCTCTTTAAAACTGTGGGATAACATCTTTATGGCTTAATGCATAAAGTAATTTAATTATAAGAATATTTTGCAAAGTCAGGTGGATTAAGATTAACCTCTTAACTTCCAGTATACTGTATGCTGTTACAATGTACATATTCCAACAGTTACAATAATGCATGTATATCTCTTTTCCTTTCAACAGGGCACACTGTTGATACATTTTAGCACAAGCAAACCTCACAAATACATTTCAGCACAAGCATCTGTACAAATCAGTTTGATATACAAATGACATATAATTATTTACAAAATTCCAGCTAGCTGTGTTGACATATGTTACAAATCCACTGCCCCATTTCTCCTGGCATGGCTGACTGTACCTCCTTTGTCAGAAGCAGAATCAATGTTCATTGACCATCCTTGACCAGAACACTGCTTTTAAACTTACAAACTTGCATACTTCTCTAATCTCCCCAGAATACCACCATAATTGTCAGAGATCTGCTCCTTCTTTTCCAGACCTTAAGCAGCTGTCTCTCTTATTTTACCCTTCTCACTTCAGTCTTACTGAGGATCTGTGTACCTATGTAACAGCCTTCTTTTCAAGCCTGTCTCTGGTCTTACCTTTCTAAGTCCCCTATTCTTCCCTTATTCAGCTCCTCATAAGCTTACCCATTCCCTTTTCCCAAGTTATTATGCATTTTCCATTTTCATGCCTTCTTTTGCACTAAAAAAGCCTTCTCCCTCACCACATTACTCTATTTCTCTCCTCTTCTCTCCTTCTCTGTCTCTGCTTTGCTTTATCTGTTCCCTTTCGTTCCTCACAAGGCTTAAAAATTTCTACAAAATAAAAGAAAACTCCTTCCACACACTATACAATTTGTACCATGTAATAATTCCAGTCTTGTTCCATCATTCAGACACTCCTTCAAAATTCCCTTACTCATTTTCCCCGATGTCTTCCATCCTTCACTCCCAAAAATCAGTATAGTCACCAGCTTCAGATTCATCTTCTCAGTTATGCTACAGAATAAACTCTTCAAAACTCACTAAACTGAATAGAAGATGCATAAAAAGTATAGTAGTTCATGACAGTGATGTCATAAAACAATAAAACATACAGGCTTTCACATATACAAGTATTTAGAACATAAGAGACAGAACCATGTTTAAGTAAGGTTAGAAGTCATTGCCTAAAATAGGACCACATGACTAATGTGGACAGGGCATTGGTGCGGCAGTTTGCATTGTCACCTCACAGCTAGTGGTTCTCTGGTTTGATTCTCGGCTGGGGTGTCTTGGAGTCTGCATGTCCTCCCTGTATTTGTGTGGGTTTCCTTCGGGTGCTCTGGCTTCTTCCCATGTTACAAAGACATGCATCTGGAGCATTTCTCCCTGGGCCTTTGCTAAAAATTGGGTCATTCCAAGTTGGACTTTCCCAATAAACAATAAATAAATAATGACAGATTTGAAATACAAGAATAATTTATACATGGAAAAAAAGTAGAATTCTGCTAATCTACTCATATTCCTTACCATGAGTTTTCAAAAAATTCAGAAACAGCTCCCAACCAGATATATTTATTTAGTGAGCCATTCTAAAAATACTGAGAACTTCTATAGAACAATTTTCCCATAACTCTTTATTCTTAAATACATATCCCCATTGCTACTTGCTATAATGAGTTCATTACTAATTTTCATACTCTTAAAGACACATTCTTTACCATTTTTCCCTTCCTTTGCACAATCCATTCTGTCCAGCACAAAAGTATTTCTCTTTAACCCCTTAACCTGTCTAGTTCTCAACTTTATTTAATGCAGTATCACCAAATCTAACACAATTATCACCATCCTCTGCAACACTCTTCTTTTTTATTGGATACTGTTAGAAAAATTGTTTAGTGCTTATTAGAAGCTAAAAGGGTTAACACATTTCATTCTATTTTATGTACAGCTTAATTTTGTATGAGATTATAAGATGCTTTTCAAACTGCAGTATGCTTTCTGAAATTGCAAGATGCTCTCTGACCTAGTATTTGCTAGCACAGCAAAATTCATGTTTATGCCTTTTGGAAATGTACTGAGAAGCAGGTGATTATCTGCTAGGTCAGGAAAATGAATGAATAGTGAATGAATAGAACAATACATTTTTCTATAATGTGATTGAATATGAACAATCAGCCCTGTTCGTGTTATGAGAACATGCACAGCTGCGGAAAAGAAGAGATACATCAGACAAAAGACTGCTCGAAGAAATAAACTGTAATCTGTACTTGCTTTGTGCTCGAATTAGCCATAGTACCTTGAATGGTAACATTGCATAGTAAAAGTTGTATCTGACCGGTGGTCGTCAAGGCCACATTGTTTTTCTTAAGAAGTTTTTTTGTAAACTTGATATGCCAGCAGAAAATCATAGACAAACAGCTGCTGAGAAACAATATTGAAAGAACTTGTGATTTATTACGTCAGCTTAGTAGGCAATACCTTATAAGAAATGTATAAAAATAGTCTCACTTCCTAATTTTAGTTAGACAAACTCTGTATTAGCATGTTTTTGTCTCCTTGCTGCAAGATTAAAGTGCCTTAACCTGAACCTGCCGTGTGTTGATCATTTTGAAGTTATTTTTCCTTTGACAGATTGGTTCTTCGAGCCGGAACTCTCTCTCTTCGCCTCAGGTCAGATGGGCCAGGTGGCATGAAACCGTATGGGGAAGAGACCACATCGGTTCTTCTGCTTTGAAAGACCTCCGACTGAATTGTTGTTCAAAAGAGGCCAGCCACTTTTTTGATCTGCGACTGGAGGACGAGTCGGTATACAAACCAGAGAGGATCAATCACGGAGGCTCAGGTAAAGTGAAATTTACCTTTATTCTGTTTTAGATCAGGGACTTGATTGAAAATATCTGTTAGGAGATTTGTATTGCACAAGTCAGGGACAGAAAGATTGCAGTCTTGTCATAGATCAGGGAAACAGAATAGGTAAGACAGTTATTCTAGATAAACTGTGAAATAGAAAATCGTGGTACCACGTGAGAATAAGAAGGGTTACGTAACATTTTTTAACAGTTAGAACAATATGGGTAATAAGTGCACAAAAAGTTCCCAAAACCCACCGCTAACCAAAGATGCAAAATATATGCAATCACAGCGTGCCGACAATATTAGATACTATACAAAATGGGTTAATAAATATGAATTTGATGGCAAATTAGAAAAATCCTCGCTTATTAAACTTATCAAACAGCTTAAAGCTGACGCAAAAGGTCAGGTAAAAAAGCAACGTCAATTGGGGGTTCCTCAGGCACACAGGTGGATTGAGGAAGCAAACCGTAGGGAGCAAAAAAGTAATAATTCAAAAGCTATGTTTCTAGATGAAGACAATAACTTGGTGATAGCATCAGCCCCGCCACCCCCTCTGCTTCCTGCACCAGAATATGAAGCGAGTGGACAAGCTGGTCCACCCCCGCTATACCCGGTTGTCACCGCAAAGCCAAGACTATATGTTAGAGATCCCATTGAGACCAGGTCTCAAACACATAACTTAAGAGGAGATATTGAGTTATATGAAATAAATAAAAATTCACGAGCTTTGAGTGAAGAAGAGATATGTCCACTCATAGAAGTACCAAATCCGCAGGCAGGACAGGCAGGACAGGACCCAGCTCTTCTAGTATATAGACCATGGACACCAGAAGACATCCGGAAAGCCACAGAGGGAATTCCCCATCCGAAAGTTAATTTTAGAAAATTCTTAGAAGACTTACAGGGCATGAGGTTAAGTTATCATTTAAATGGAGAAGAAGTAGAAAAAGTAGTCAGACAGATCGTAGGTCCAGATTGGCACATGATCAGTGGCAACTGGAATCCCCATGATGCAGAGCAAAAGCCACTCCCACATAGCAACGCAGAACTGGATAACAGAGTGAAAGGTCTAACAGACCGAATCTCTGAGAAATGGAAGCCTAGGGCAGACTGGACTTGCATTAATCAATGCATCCAACAGGAAGGTGAAACTGTTGACAGATATTATGCTAGATTATTGGAGTGTTTTAATAACCATTGTGGAATGCAGGTACCTGAAGATCAAACACATGATTCCCCATATGAGCAGCAATTAAAGAATGCATTTTTGAAAGGCAGTATTTTGCTTATAAGCAGCTTTATTACAAAGCACATGGTAGACCATCATACAAGTAAATTACAGTCACTACTTGAATATGCTAGGCATGCCGAAAGGCATTTTACCAGTAAAAAGAAAAAGAAAGCCCAAGTATTTGCGGTAGAAGACGGAGCAGAAGTCTATGTAGTGCAGTCCAGGATAAAGGGCAAGAAAAATGCCCAAGGAAACAAACAATCTGATAAACGATCAGAAGAGTTTGAAGAAAGAAAGAAAAGGGATGAATGTTTTAAGTGCGGAAAAAAGGGACATTTAGCAAGGGATTACAGGCAAAACAAGAAGGCAGTCATGGAAGATAAGGAGGGTGAGGACTGACTATATGATAGTCAAGAATCACTAGAAGGGAATAACCCAGAAAAGACAAATGCAAATGTGATAGAGGGAGTAGAGAATGTGATAGAAGAAATAGAGGAAGTACAAGAAATCACCGATGGTGAAGAAAGTGAAATTTTAGACTTGGCATTATTGAGCCTAGAGCTCTATTTAGCAGACACAAAACTGGAAGTTACACTTCTGGTAGAGGGGAGGGAAGTTAAATTCCTGTGTGACTCAGGGGCTTCACGGACCCTGATACATCCTTGCAAACTACCAGAAAATTCAGAATCACTTGATTACATATTAGTGAAAGCAGCTAATGGACAGCTGTATCGGGAGCCACTCTCCCACAGCATAGCAATAACTGACCCTGTTTCAGGGATGACCCAGAGAAGCAAAATTATTGTTTCTGCAAAATGCCTAGTGAACCTTTTGGGCAGAGATCTTATGCAGATATTTGGTATAGCAGTAGTACCGACTATGCAGGGTATGGAAGCACAGCGACAAATGGATACTTTTGTGGTGCGACTGGAGGGTGAAACATTTTATTGGTACAGTCAGGATTTAGTTACGACTGGTCCAGGGGCAGTAACCAAAGAACTGATGAACATAGCCATCAGTAAGTCCCCCTCCCTTGACACTGATAAACAGCATTTGTTGCACTGTACTCTGTATTATTGTAGCACACCAGGACCTGATAAGACATATGAGCAAGAACTGTTTAAAAACCATGCAAACAGATTAGTATTACGTAATCTGTACTGGGACACAGAAGGGAACAGTGTAGTCAGCTGTTCATTGCCCCAGGAATTCTTTGCACTCTGTAAATCTAATTGATTACCACATGTTAGTTTAACCAAAGACAAGAATATGAAATGGGCAGATCTTGGAGAAAAAGTCACAAAGTGGGAAAAACAAACAGAGTTAGAATTGTCAGAACAGGGAATACAAAAACAGAAGTTAAATTGGATAACGCAGACACACCCAGCTGTACACTTGCAGTCTAGCGAGGACAGCTGATTAGCACTCTTACTAGAAGAGGAAGAAAAAGCTTTATGGAGCATACCAGAGACTCTCTGGTCAACAGGGAAATCAGATGTAGGATTAATTCGTACAGCAGGACCAGTTACTATTACGCCAAAATCAGCATTCAGACCTCAAAAGAGACAGTATCCCTTAAGAAAGGATGCAGAAGTAGGAATCAATCCAATAATAGCAGCCTTACTTAAGGAAGGAGTACTGATAGAATCTACCGATTCGCCATGTAATACACCCTTATTTCCTGTTAGGAAAGCAAATGGAGAATGGCGTATGGTCCAAGACTTACAAGCCATAAATGATGCAGTAATACCTAGAGCACCTACGGTGCCAGATCCACACACTCTATTGAATGATTTAAAACCTCAACAGAAGTATTTTTCTGTGGTAGATATTAGCAATGCGTTTTTTTCGATACCGATACACCCTGACAGCCAACATTGGTTTGCATTCACATTTCAGGGAAAAAGGTATACATACATGCGACTACCACAGGGGTATTGTGAAAGCCCAACAATATTTGCACAAGAGATGGCAAGCAACTTGGCAGGATTTAGCCCACCAAGAAGCGCCAAATTTTACTTTATGTAGACGACATCCTGCTGGCAGCCCTCACCCAGCAAGAATGTAGAGAAGATACCATAGCATTACTACAATTTTTAGCCACACAAGGACATAAAGTAAACAAAAACAAATTGCAGCTTTGGAGAAAGCAGGTTAAATACCTGGGATATGTAATATCCAAAGAAGGCAGAACATTAGATGAAGATAGAAAAATAGCAATTTTGCAAGCACCCAAACCGACTACCAAGAAGGAAATGATGTCCTTCCTGGGCACGACTAATTTCTGTCGGAGTTGGATTCCAAACCATGCCTTGTAGTCTGCTCCACTGACCAACGTGATATACAGCAAACCTATGACAGCACAAGATTTATTACAATGGACACCAGAAGCAGAATCAGCTTTCTGCAAACTGAAACAACTGATAGCATCCTCATTAGTTTTAGGATTACCAAACTATCATAAATGTTTTTTTCCAAACTGTAGATTGTAAACAAGGTTACATGACATCAGTGTTAACACAGCAGCATAGGGATAAGCAACGCCCCATAGCTTATTATTCATCACAGCTGGACCCAGTGGCACGATCCCTGCCCCACTGTGTACAAGCAGTGGTTGCAGCTGCAATGGCAGTACAGGCTTTGGCCTCAGTAGTGTTGTTCCACCCTCTCCATTGAGAGTGCCTCATGCAGTCGCAATTATTTTACTGCAAGAAAAAGTAGCATATCTTTCTCCTGCTAGACATCTTTCTTGTATGACTATACTCCTGAGCCAACCTCATATGACAATTGAACGATGTACTACTTTAAACCCATCTACCTTGCTCCCGACCCCTACGGATGGCACACCACACAGCTGCCTGCAGGAAATTGAGCAAAAGATACTGCCTAGAAAAGATCTAATGGATGTTCCCTTGGATGATGCCGAGGTGACATATTACATGGACGGCTCATGCAGAAGGGGTCCTACAGGACAGAATCTAGTAGGGTATGCAGTAGTTTCTGATACTGAGATTTTAGAAGCAAAGCCTTTACCACACAACTTATCTGCACAAGCAGCAGAATTGATTGCTTTGACAAGGGCATGTACCTTGGCAAAGGATAAATGTGTGAACATTTTTACTGACAGCCAGTATGCTTTTTCTACTGTACATGTTTTTGCACAACAGTGGAAAAATAGAGGAATGATAACATCTACTGGTAAACCAATTAATCATGCGCAATTTATTTTAGATTTGTTAAAATCTATTCAGTTACCTCAGAAAGTAGCTATTTGTAAATGCGTAGTTCATACCAAGCAACAGGATAGGATTTCAAAAGGTAATGCGAGAGCTGATATAGCTGCAAAACAGGCAGCTTCAGCTTCAGAAGTATTTCTTTTGAGTGAGGAATGACAACCTTCTGAGATTTTAGATTTAGAAATGTTAAAAACAATGCAGACACTTACTACAAATGTAGAAAAACAGAAATGGATAAAACGAGGATCAATTCTTGAGAAAGGGCTGTACATTTCCAAAGAAAGAAAACCAATTTTGCCGTCTAACTTGTTTAGATATACAGCTTTGTTGAGCCATGGGCAGTGCCATGTCTCAACAGGGGGGATGGTACAGTTAGTGAACTGTGTGTTCACTGCATATGGATTTACAAACTACACAAAAAAATTTGTGCAGCATGCCATGTTTGTAACAGGCATGATGCACAAGGAGCATTGAAGCCTAAGCAAGGGAGTTTCCCAACACCACCGTACCCATTCCACACTATCTGTATGGATTTCATAGAACTAAACAAATGTGAAAATAAGAAATATTGTCTTGTCATTATAGATATGTTTTCCAAATGGGTGGAAGCTTTTCTGACCAAAAATCCAGATGCAGCTACCATTGCAAAAGTCCTTGTTAAAGAAATTATTCCTAGATTTGGCATACCAGAAAAGATCTACAGTGACAATGGCACACACTTTGTAAATCAAACCATACAACAGCTGAGCCGATATTTTGGAATCTCCTTAAAGAACCATTGTGCATACCACCCCCAATCTGCAGGATTAACAGAGAGGCATAATGGGGTTTTGAAAAACAAACTTAGAAAATTGATTAGTGAGACACAGAGGAACTGGGTGCACTGCCTGCCTCTGGCACTGTTGAGCATGAGAACTGTTCCAAATGCAAAGGGGTTAACTCCTTTTGAAATGTTGTTTGGGAGGGCATATTATATACCTCAGTGGAAACCTCTCATGCCTGCAGACCAGGAGGCTGACAGTTCACTTGCAGAATATATGAGATGTCTTCTAAGTAATAAACAACTTTTGCAGTTGAATTCTGTTTCAGATAAGGAACAAACCAGACCATCGGAAGCAGCAGTAGTCCCAGGCACATGGGTCTGGGTGAAAGTTATCAAGAAAAGAAACTGGACCACACCGAAGTGGGAAAGCCCGTACCAAGTGCTACTGTCAACACCCACTGCAGTCAAGATTGCAGAGCGAGCATCCTGGATTCATCTGACACACTGTAAATTGGTTAAAAACTTTGAACTGGACAAAAAACTTGTTACTGTTACACAAAAACAAAATGACCAGATACGGAGCAAATAGAAATGCTGAACAACCTCAGAAGTATTGCATGATCATTCTGTTGGCCATACTGATAACATTAATCTTTTTGTTGTGGCCTTTCCTTTTTCCAGCCACACAAACTGAACTGAATAAACGTGAATCATTCATAGACTGGCATCCAAACTTTAACACTTACCAAGCAATTAAATATGTGTATGCTGAAACTTTTAATGTTTCGAATTGCTGGATCTGCACAGCTATACCGACAGCATACGGGGGATTATTAATGACTGCTGTCCCCCCTAGGGGTCAATGAGTCCTGGGAAAATTTGCTTTTTGATACTACAACTGTAAAATCACAAGACAAAATAGCATTGTACCTACCTGTTACACAAAAGGGAATTGTATGTTTTTACAAAAATTATACTGTTCAGGTAGGTTGGAGTAATTGTAATGTGACTATTCCTTACAAATGTTATACCAAAGCCAATAATGCAGGTTATATCTGTGATACAAACTATGACTCATATCTCGAGTCATTTCATAAGACTATTGATGAAATACAGCATAATCCTGTTCTTTTAAAACAACTATCTATTATTGATAAGAAAATGTTTCATGCAGGGCAAGTAAATATTAATACTAAAGTATAGAACTGTTATTTTGTTTGTGGAAAAATGGCATACAAATGGTTACCTGAGAACTGGTCCGGCAGTTGTTTTTTGGGTTACCTGGTTCTGGCCATACGACACACTGCAGTTTTGCCTCAGGGAAGAATTTGAAATGTCAGAGAGGTCACCAAGAAAGCCGGAAATCCAATCAGAAAGCCTGAAAATCCAGTGGGACAAATTGAAGCAGGCTGGAGAAACCATAATTCCATAAAAAACAAAGATAAACTGACACACATGGACTTGAGTGACACTATCATATCATGGACAGGTATAGCCCCTGCATATGGTGCAGTGAAATCAATTTGGGAGCTGAGAAAACTGTCCAAACTTCTTGAAGTATTGAGTAATGCAACTTTTTCTGCTCTCGAGTTAATGACTGATGAACTGAATGCTATAAGAACTGTGGTGCTTCATAACCGCATGGCTCTTGACTTCACCCTAGCGGCAAAAGGTGGTATGTGCGCTTTAATAAAAGAGGAGTGCTGTTTGTATATTCCTGACAACCAGCATGAGATAAACTGCCATCTTGAGGTAATTCAGCAAGTGTCGACCATGACCAAACCAGGCCCAAACCCACTGATGGACTTTTTCCAGAATTTGTTTGGGGGTGGGGTAGCATCCTAATGAATGTCCTGATTGCCATTTGTGTGGGATTACTCCTATTAGGAGTGTGTGTTTGTTATGGTATTCCCTGCATGAAAAGATTGATCAAAGATTTTATAGACATGTCAGTTTCTGAGACTTTATATCAAAGTACTGAAATTGAAGAACTGCTGAAAAATGAAACACTTTCATAAGTTTAAACTGAATGACTCTCAACTGCAAATTCTGAACAGAAAGAGGTTAGGAGAAGCAGCAATTGTTTATGCTTTTGAAAATAGAATAAAAAGTATTAACAGGGGGAAATGTTAGAAAAATATGTATTAATGTATATGTTTAGTGCTTATTAGAAGCTAAAAGGGTTAACACATTTCATTCTATTTTATGTACAGCTTAATTGTGTATGAGATTATAAGATGCTTTTCAAACTGCAGTATGCTTTCTGAAATTGCAAGATGCTCTCTGACCTAGTATTTGCTAACAGAGCAAAATTCATGTTTATGCCTTTTGGAAATATACTGAGAAGTAGGTGATTATTTGCTAGGTCAGGAAAATGAATGAATAGTGAATGAATAGAACAATACTGTTTTCTATAATGTGATTGAATATGAACAATCAGCCCTGTTCGTGTTATGAGAACATGCACAGCTGCGGAAAAGAAGAGATACATCAGAAAAAAGACTGCTTGAAGAAATGAACTGCAATCTGTACTTGCTTTGTGCTCGAATTAGCCATAGTACCTTGAATGGTAACATTGCATAGTAAAAGTTGTATCTGACTGGTGGTCGTCAAGGCCACGTTGTTTTTCTTAGGAAGTTTTTTTGTAAACTTGATATGCCAGCAGAAAATCATGGACAAACAGCTGCTGAGAAACAATATTGAAAGAACTTGTGATTTATTACGTCAGCTTAGTAGGCAATACCTTATAAGAAATGTATAAAAATAGTCTCACTTCCTGATTTTAGTTAGACAAACTCTGTATTAACATGTTTTTGTCTCCTTGCTGAAAGATTAAAGTGCCTTAACCTGAACCTGCCGTGTGTTGATCATTTTGAAGTTATTTTTCCTTTGACAGATACTTTATCCTGTATTTTCCATGCAACCACCAATACCTTACCCCCCTTCCTCTGATTTCACCCCACACTACCCCTACCTCTGCTGTCCCTACAGCAGCTTTAACCCCACAACCCAATGTTATCAACTTGGAGATAGCTTCAGTGGGCATTTAGGTGTCCTTGTTGCAAACACTGATATCATTCCTAGTAAATAAACTAACCTACTATGACTATGCTGGGAAACATTGCAAGAAAGAAAAATGGTTAACAATGGAAAAAGTTAACTATAATCAAATACATTATAGTGCTTTTGCTGAAGCCAAGCTGTTTTGAACCCCTCATGTAAGGTAGCACTCTAAATTTGAACTTAAAGTTTTTGTTTGTCTTTCAGCTTTTCCCGGTTAGGGGTCGCCACAGCGGAACTCCGGTCCGCTAATGATTGACAGTTAGTTTTTATGGTGTCAAGTTGCCAGCCCGACGCCCAACATTCAATGAAGGCATACCCATTCAATGCATGTCTTTCAAACGCCCACTTGGCCGCGGGGAGGACATGTATACTCCACACTTAAAGTAAATACTAAAAATACCCATAAAAAGAAAGGGATTAGTATTATCCCAAACTCTAAACATTTTATCCAGCTATAACTTCCCCTAACTTGAAACTAAACAGCTCCTTGTATAATTTTTATTTATTTATTTATTTACATTTATTGACCGGGAGTGTCAGACTGGAAGTAGGTCCATTTTCAGTGGAGGCTCGGGGAGAAAAGCTCCACAGTTAAAATAAACAGACAGTAGTTACATTGGATCACATAGCGATTAACAATATAACATAGCAATTACTTACAACATATTTTCAGATAAAGAACATAGTACATCAGTAGACAACTAGAATCTTTATCTGTGAAGTACATAACAGACATTAACAAATGTTACAATAAGAAGTTCCTGCTGTATAATAAGTACTAGGCTTATGAGCATCTGAGCTTGCTATAATCAAGGTAGTTAGTGGAGTGGAAAGAAAGGTAGTGGTTGAATGGGGTGGGTGATTTTAGAGTGGGAGTTGCAAGGGCATAGCCAGCATGTTTTTAGGTGTGCTTTTAGTAAAGTTTTGAAGTGGGCACATGATGGTACAGAGGTAATTGTGGGTGGGAGGGAGTTCCATAATTTGGCTATGGTGCAAGAGAATAGTGCTTCACCAGCAGAGTTATTGGCTTTAGTGATCTGCAAGTGATTTTTGTTTCTGTATCTTAGTGGTCTGGTGGTGCGATAGGGTTGGAGTAGATTTTATTTTATTTATTTATTTTATTTATTTATTTTACATTTGTTGACCGGGCTAGTCTAACTGGATATATTTCCATTTTCAGTAGAGACCCTGGGAGAAAAGCTCCAACATAGTACAAACAGTATTATGCAATTATATAACAAAAACAAGGGGAGGGATGGGACATTTAGTGGATGGTTTACTAGTTTGTGGGCGAGTGAGAGTTTATACCATTGAAGGAGGTGAGGGAGTTCAAGCCAGCCCAGTTCAGCAAGTGAGAGACAGTGGTGACTATGGTAGGATGCCCCTGTGGTGAATTTGGCGATTTTGTTGTAGCAGGTCTCTAGCTTGTTTAGATCGCATTGCCTTAGGTTGGTATATATTGGAGAGGCATAAAGTAGGGTGGAGATAAGGTGGGAATTTGCTCTTGAAATCTTTGCTGCTTTGGTGAGAAGTTGCTTATTTCTGTATAATGCTCCTAGTTTTTTTGTGGACTTTGTTTATGGTCATGGATATGTGAATGTCACATTTTAGTTTATTGTCTATTTCCACTCCTAGCAATTTGGTGTATTCAGTTGGGTATATAGTGGTGTTGTCTTTTGCTGTGATGTTAAAGTGAGAGTTGTTTTGAGTATGTTTGGTGGGTTGGAAGATGAGTAGTTTAGTTTTGTTTGGGTTGAGTATTAATTGGGCATCGGATAACCAAGTTTCAACAGAGGAAAAGGCTTCCTGTGTGACTTTTTGCAGTTTGGGTAGGGACTGGTCTGAGCAGATGATGGCTGAGTCATCTGCGTATTGTATGAGTGTGTCATGTTTGGTGGCAGAGGCTAGATTATTGGTGTAAACAGAGAAGAGTAGGGGTCCAAGGATGGATCCTTGGGGAACCCCTATGGAGACAGGTAGTTGGGGAGATATGTCATTCTGCCATACAACAGATTGTTGGCAGTCAGACAGGTAACTCTGAAACCAGTTGGTGACTGATTGAGAGAAGGATAGGTTATTGAGGACAGAGATAAGTTGTTTGTGTGGGACCATGTCAAATGCTTTAGCTAGGTCTAGGAAAGTAGCAGAGGATAATGCTACAAAGCTGTACAAATGTACTAAATGCCCAGCATACACTCGCATATTCAAATGAGATACATATAAATACTGGGATATTATAACATCGCAAAACTTTAATATAGTGATATACTGAGCTCATCGGTGCATGTAAAACAATAATCCAAGGGCTGTCTGCCACAGCCCAATGCAGTAAACTAGACGTTATGTTTTTTTTTTTGGATGAGCATAGGGTATTTAAGTAACAGCAGCAGTCCCCATGTGCCCACACTATTATGAGAAAGCTGATCCATTCCCAGAGCATTATAACTTTTGGTAAAAGGCATTATTGCCAGACAGTTCCATGGGATATATATTGCATGTCTTTGGATGCCAAATGGGCAAAGATTGCTTGTTACCCACCATCTCCTCACCATAGGTTTCTGAACCCCTTGTGGTCACGTTTCTTATCCTTCTCTAGATCTGCTTTTATTTAGCACTGTTGAATCACTCCATGCTGCTCTACAACCTCCTTCTACACATTTGCTTAGGCAGTTCAGAGGTTCAAAATAAATAAATAAATAAATAAATACATAAATAAATAAAGGTAGAATAAACACAGACAGAAAGAGTTCCTTGAGCACATTAGACAAGAAACCCTAACTCTACTCATCCTTTTTTACTTTGTAGTAGTGGACATCCTATGCCTCCATCTGATTTTAGAGAAAGCTGTTATCTCTCCCATCAGTTAACTATTATCCACATATCTTCTTGGCCTCTGGTTACTGTCTTCCTCCTCCTGCCAGAAAACCTTTCATTTGTTTGCTTTTTTAGCTTGGCTACTGTCTTCTAAGAATTCTCTTTTTTACTGAATTCATTTACCTACTCCTAGGATCCCCGTCATCACTTCCCTGCTTCAGCAGTGACCAGCAGTCTTTTCTTCTCCTGAATACTTACTGCCATGCCTTCTATCAGAGGACCCAGTTTTCCCACTTGTTATGTCAATAGCTTTTCTAACTAAGCTGCTGCTGACAGACATTTTCTTTAGGTATGAAAGAAGGTCCCCTGCTTGTCACATGCATTCCCACTGAATAAACCTCTGCACCAGCTCTTGAAGGCTACTTCTAGTCTCCTTTGTCTTCCAGTGCTTCTGTTATTGGCTCTCTTTTCTTCACCACAGACATCTATCCAACTACATTCAATCTGTTCATTTCCCCACCACTGGGGTTGACAACAAGATATCTCCATAACCCTAGTGAGAGGTACAACCGCCCTCGCCATGGGCAAAGTAGTCTTAAAAACCTTTCTCATAGTGAGGTTTACAGCTCCTCTTAGAAGTGGGAAGTAGGCAACAAACATGCAGTCATAGTGGATATTTAGCTATGTATGCAAAGGTCTGGGGAAAACACTAACTGATGTGAGACAGACACAATGTCATGACCATCACTGCCCATAGTGCATGTCTGCAAAAAAAACCCTGCTAATAAACAGTCAGTAGCCTGCTCACAACTAAGAAACACCATAGTCTCCACTGGGCAGTGTCCACATATGAGTAGAAGCCAACAATACTAGCGGCAATCTGACATAAAGTGCACTATCCCACCCCCACCTAGCACCTCCAATGCCTGAGGCACTGAATGGACCTGGATTACCTGGTTCAGTCAGGGCTCCATCCCCTATGCCAGACAGACAGACACAATACTTTTTGTTATATCCATGCAACTTCTTCAGGCATGAGACACCTTCATATCTCTCCCTTCTGTACTTTGTTTATGACCACTGAATATATCAATTAACAATACCCTAAGAATGTTCTGGGTCTATACTGGATGATCGAACATTTAAAAGTTCAAGTGTCATATGGTCGACACCATATGATCGAACTTTTAAAAGTTCAGACATCCAAAAAGAAAAATAAACTACACAAATAACCTACCTGAACAGTTTAAGCAGGGGCCCCTCCACTTGGGAGGCTGCACCCCCCTCAGTCTTTAAATATACCAAACTCTGAGATCGCACTACAGTGCAGAAGAGGGAAATATTCCCATTCTGTGCTGTACAGAGATCTCTGTTAAAATGCTCAAACTTTCAAAAGTTTGATCATATGGTGTCGACTATATGACACTCTAACTTTTGAAAGTTCAAGCATCCAATATAGACTCTAATGCACCACACTGCAGGGTAGAAGGACACTCTTGTCTGATATACTTCTGTTGAACATTCCTTCTCATATCTTACTTCTGATATTCTAAGAGATCCTCCCTTTATTGTCATCATCTTCATGAACTATTTATTTAATAATTTAATATTGTGGATATGAGATTTAAACAGGAGATGCCTCAGCTGACTCAACACCTATGTTGTCCTCACCACACAATGCTGTCAGCCAAGTATAATATCCAAGTCTGCAGGCCTCTCCTGATCTCCTTCACCTGCATTGTCTTTAATTGTATTTATCCTTGGAAGTCTATTATCCAAAGATTATACCTTCCTGATAAGTCTTCTCATCCACTAACAATATATTGCTTTATTTACTTCTGTTTTATCTCTGCTCTGGAGACTGTATATAGTGTCTCACAGGCATGTGACTTTTATAGACAGGTAGTGCAGTTCATCAAAAACTTAAAATTAGCAAACTTGAAACAGCACACCACTGAATACACCAGATGAATGCTGCCTGTCACCCAGTTTAAAAAGCACTTAGAAGTAAAATCAAGTTGGAGGTTGCAGGAGCAAAACAGGTCCAAAAAATGAAGAGTATCTCAAGACCAACTATGTAAAAAGAATGAGTATTTATTTAAAGATGAGCGCTTTCACTGTTGACACAGCTTCTTCAGAGCTAAGTTAAAATAAATAAAAACTTAAAATGGTTCTTTTATATGATCACCTCTGGTGGTCAAACAAGTAATTACAATGAAGAAAACATAAACTGATTCTTTTGTATGATCACCTCTAGTGGTCAAACAAGTAATTACAATGAGGATACATATAATGAATGAATAACAAGTTGGATATACATCATAAAATCACAAATCAAATAGATGTTAAATGCTCAAACAATGCCTGTCCTGAAAATACAGAAAATCCCAGTCAACTACATTTCCAAATGAAATGACATGAAAAGTATATATAACCTACATAAGAAATATCATGAATAAAAGTGAGTGTTGAAGGGGTTCTTTTATATGATCACCTCTAGTGGTCAAACAAGTAATTACAATGAAGAAAACATAAACTGATATTTTGTATGATCACCTCTAGTGGTCAAACAAGTAATTACAATGAGGATACATATAATGAATGAATAGCAAGTTGGATATACATCATAAAATCACAAATCAAATAGATGTTAAATGCTCAAACAATACCTGTCCTGAAAACACAGAAAATCCCAGTCAACTACATTTCCAAATGAAATGACATGAAAAATATATATAACCTACATAAGAAATATCATGAATAAAAGTGAGTGTTGAAGGGGGGGGAGAGAAAAAAGCTAAATTCTCTAGTGGTCAAACAAGTGATTACAATGAAAAAAACATAAACTGGTTCTATTGTATGATCACCTCTAGTGGTCAAATAAGTAAATACAATAAGAATGCATGTAATGAATAACCAGTTGAATATACAAAATATATGTCCTGAAATCACAAATCAAATGAATATTAAATACTCAAACAATGCCTATCCTAAGGATACAAACAATCCTAGTCAACTACATTTCAAATGGAATGACATGAAAAATAGCGAACCTATGTGAAAAATGTCATAAATGAAAGTGAGTATTGAAGGGGGGGGGATACTAGTACAGATGTCACTGGAGAAAGCAGATACAATCTATTTAATATTCCTACATGTTCTTAGTCTCGGTTTTATCTCGGTTTTAGATTGTATCTGCTTTCTCCAGTGACATCTGTACTAGTATCCCCCCCTTCAATACTCACTTTCATTTATGACATTTTTCACATAGGTTCGCTATTTTTCATGTCATTCCATTTGAAATGTAGTTGACTAGGATTGTTTGTATCCTTAGGATAGGCATTGTTTGAGTATTTAATATTAATTTGATTTGTGATTTCAGGACATCTATTTTGTATATTCAACTGGTTATTCATTACATGCATTCTTATTGTATTTACTTGTTTGACCACTAGAGGTGATCATACAATAGAACCAGTTTATGTTCTTTTCATTGTAATCACTTGTTTGACCACTAGAGAATTTAGCTTTTTTCTCCCCCTGCCCCCTTCAACACTCACTTTTATTCATGATATTTCTTATGTAGGTTATATATATATTTTTTATGTCATTTCATTTGGAAATGTAGTTGACCGAGATTTTCTGTATTTTCAGGACAGGCATTGCTTGAGCATTTAACATCTATTTGATTTGTGATTTTATGATGTATATCCAACTTGTTATTCATTCATTATATGTATCCTCATTGTAATTACTTGTTTGACCACTAGAGGTGATCATACAAAAGAATCAGTTTATGTTTTCTTCATTGTAATTACTTGTTTGACCACCAGAGGTGATCATATAAAAGAACCATTTTAAGTTTTTATTTATTTTAACTTAGATCTGAAGAAGCTGTGTTAACAGTGAAAGCGCTCATCTTTAAATAAATACTCATTCTTTTTACATAGTTGGTCTTGAGATACTCTTCATTTTTTGGACCTGTTTTGCTCCTGCAACCTCCAACTTGATTTTACTTCTAAAAACTTAAAATTATTTTCTCCATTATCTATCAGGCTTACTTCTATAGTAGTCACTGAGCACATGTGCAGAGAGGTTAAAAACAGCACACAATCCTCATTTAATATCTTATGCCTGACAGCTGAGAGTTCCAAAAGAAAGGAAGGCTGCAGCTTCAAGTGGACAGATTGTCTGGGATTCACAGCATTAAACCAATCACATAGTTGTTCCCTGTGTTCTGTCAATTTAGTGCTCTATATCACTCTGTGGATGGTTGAGATTAATTTTTTTATTGAAGTTGTCATCTCTGATGACTGACAGTGAGGGGATAAGAGTCAAGTGGCAGCAGGTCATCACCCATGGCTTTCTACTGCTGTTGGGTCATATTTGACTCATATCAATCTCATAACAGCTAATGTCAAAAATAAAATGCAGTACTGTCTGTAACACTGCAAGTTTGTACTTAACTCAGTTTGTAATACAGTTCATTGCAGGTAAATAGCAGCCAGCCAAACAGATCAGATATCGAGCAGAAATAAATTCACAGATATGTGACTAATACTTATAAAAGCAGAGAAATCCTCTAGGGTAACCACGTTTGCATGGGTTTGTGTCTTGTTTAAGACGGTGGATCCAGTTTTGGTGTGCTACAGATTGCAAGAACATCAGGAAGGAGAAAGAGATACTCTTAAGTGCCTCCATTTTGATTTTTTTCCTAATTTACTGCTTTCTGCACTTGTTTTTAGTCATTTTTAATTAACTTGCATTTATTTAAATTGTATTTGCTTTAATATTGCTACACACTCAAGTGTGCTAGCTTGCATTGCTTTTCAATATTTTTTACTGCTGTTTTAGCTGCTTTTCTGTAAAAAAAAAAAAAAAGCTTGTTTCTCGCCTTTCCTGTAACTAGTCTAGTCCAGATACAGATTTGCAGTATCCACGGACTGTTTGTAAGCTTCTGAGCCTCCCCAAGCCTGTCTGTGTTGGAGGGAAGCCTTCTAGCTTATCTGTGGGGGTGATTTCTGGCCAAGAAACTGTAGTTTGTTGGCTGTTTGGGCAGTTTTTCTATCCTTTTCAACTTTCTGGTTTAAAAGCTCACATTTGCGTGGGTTTACACTTGTTTAAGCTCTACCTAGCAGCACTGAGGTGAGGTAAACTATGACAGAGACAGAATATCTGCTGTTTATTTTTTCCCTTGAATCTTGCTAGTTCTTTCTCTCTTGCACTTCAAATAGCTTAATAGCTTTGCACTTCAACAGGAGGTTTTTATAGCAATTATTGTAGCACACCTAAGTGCCATCAGCACTAGTTGTTCTTCATGGAAATAGCTCCAGTACTTAATAGTTATGACCACCCTTCCTGGCATGATTAAAGGGCAGTTCCCTCTGCTTTCGCCTATTAATCTGGTGCACTTGGGCATTCTGTGGACATGTAGCAACTGCCTCATGTACACAGACAACCCTCTCTTCTTACCTCCCAACACTCAGACTTGTGAGAGATGCACTTATATCACCAAATTGGAAGCTATGCACTCTCCAGCCAAAACTGGACTAGTTGGTCAAGAGGAGAAGATCAACACCTGCACCACACCACATGGAACACATAGCCCTCCAGAACACCCACCATCACATCTCTCACAAAAAAACACAAACCACACATCCACCTTCATGGAGGCTCTCACTAGAAATTTACCCAAACAGCAGAGACCTCCAAGGCAGAAATGCATTCGAACACCACAATGCAGCACAAACCACAGGACACATATTTTACCTCCACAGTGTGCCCCTCAACCTAACCCCCTAAGGCTAAACACCATGTTCAATACACTAATCATAGGTGACTCAATAGTGAGGCACACAGATGTCCCACTCACTAGGTTGAATAAGGAGAAGGTAACAGTTGTCTATCAGCTGCCAGAATTGGATACATAACACACGCACTCAGGTCACTCCACATTAAGGACAAGTATGCCTCTGTCATTGTCCATGTGGGTGTGAATGACCTGAGATGCAGATCCCTGGACTACATGAAAAGAGACATGGTGGAGCTCTTGGATTATGTGGCCCAGGCAGCTATGAACCTTGACCTGAGCAGTATCCTACCATCACCCAGAATAATACCGTAGTACAAACAAAACATGATTGACTTCAACAATTGGCTAAGTTTCTGGTGTCATTCTAAGGGGATCCAGTATCTGTCTGCTTGGGATGACATGACTGACAGACCTCGATGCATTGCCAGAGATGGCCTGCAGCTGTTACCCCTGGGTTTCCGGGTACTGGCAAGGGACTCTGGCTGACCAAGTTCACAGATGACTGCAAGCTGGGAGCCATTATTAACTCCTCAAGTGATGCAGACATCTTACAGAAAGGCCTCACTGAGACCAATGACTGGTGTCAAAACCATGGCCTTAAGTTAATGACAAAAAATGCGTCATCATCCCCTTTGGTAAAAACTCAGTTCCCACTAATTATCATATTGATGGAAGCCCACTGAACACTGAAGGCATTATATGAGATCTGGGGACTCAGGTTGACAGCAACCTCTCCTTCGACCACCACATTGCCACTGTGGTCAGAAAGTCCTGTGGCACATCTCATTACCAAAGGTTTTGCATCCAGGAAGAAAGAGGTAATCATCTCTCTCTACTCTTCCCTCATTAGATCAATCATTGAGTATAAAGCCCCATTTGGCATGTACCTCACTAGACACCTGCAACAACTGGAGAGGCCACAGAAGTACCTCACGAAGAGGATCCTAGGCATTAAACACATGTCCTACACAGACAAACTCAAAACACTCCAGTTATTCTCTGTCTCAAATTGCCTACTTAGAGGTGATCTTTGCTTGACTTACAAAACCATGTCTGACCCAGCTCTGTTAGAAATGCTACATCTAAAGAAATCCCAATCCCTTTGCACCACATGCTCCAGAGACCTCTACCTCACTACCACAATCAACAGAACATGCTGGAGGGACAGGTTCCTTACCCAGAGACTGCCCATACTCTGGAAAAGACTTCCCATACATGTCAAGCAGAGCACCTTGCTGTCCTTCTTCAAGTGAAACCTTGATGGGTGGATGGGTAATAGAAAGTTCACCCTGCGGATCACTCCAGTGGCTCTACTTGATAGAGGCACTGGGAACTAATGCCGGGTGGCACGATGCCAGGGCAATTCTATGGGCTAGGCTTGTAAAGGCTCCGGGGCCATTAGCCTAGTACACACCTATGAACTTGTAAACCTATGATGTACTTAAAGCAAGTCAGAGTGCTGACTATGTAACATGTTTTGTGTAATGCCTAATTAATGCTCAGAGTACTGACAATGCCACATGTTGTAAGTAATGCCTAATTAATGCTCAGAGTAGTGACAATGCCACATGATGTAAGTAATGCCTAATTAATGCTCAGAGTACTGACAATGCCACATGATGTAAGTAATGCCTAATTAATGCTCAGAGTACTGACAATGTTACATGTTGTAAGTAATGCCTAATTAATGTCGTATATTATACTGCTGTAGTACTGTTCTTGTTCCTCCTTCCAGGTTTCCAGGTGACTCTAACGTGTTTGTACTGTCCTATGTAAAATTGTTTCTTCCAATAAGTTAATTACTGTATTATACTTTAAATTTTGTAACAAGGTTGTAGTTGAAAAAGGGCCTTTAAGCAAGTCTACTTACCTCAATAAAAATAAAAATACATGAATACAGTTATCAACTGCTAAGACTTGCAAAGGATATAGCATCCTAGGTACAGTTAGGTAGTTTGTAATTTTCGTTGTTTCTTTTCCTTTAGGAAATCCCGGCCTCGGTGACTCACACTTACTTAACATTTCTACCATTGATGGTACTTAACCAACTTTTATAATATTATCTGCTAAACATATATCATTTGCATGGTTGATTATTTCCATATAAGCTATTTTTTAATTGGCTGACATAGTATAAGCTCTTAGTATATTTTGCACCCATCTAAGTGAGTTTTCTGTTATTATGTGAAAGTCACCTGTATCCATGTTCAGATTATAGCATTTCCATTCTACAGAGGCACTTTTTATCCTTCTTGAATCTCTGAATTTTTTTTTACAAGAGCTCTCTAAATAGAGAAAATAGCAAAGGAAAATGGACACCTCAGTATAAATATTGCTATATAAACTCCAGCATTTAACTTCCATCTTCCCTTTACTCAGGAGTACTTCTGCTGTATCTGCTTTACAAATCACTCAGAGAAACTGATTTTACCCACTGCTTCTCAAAGACAGTGACACTATGCCATGCCCAGAACTTGCACAGAATCCATGTTATGCAAGACCACTGAGAAATGTTTACTGGCATCTGTATGAGAAATAACCTCTTCCTTCTCCCCATGTCTGCTGCCTGCCTTGCCTTAATGTACTTTGCTTGGTTCCTTCTAGATTGATTTAAGTATTTTTTTATGTCTCAGCAGGTTGTCAGTGTCCTTGTATACAATTTAACATCCACGTTTCTCATCAAAATTGGCTATACTGCGCTACCAAGTCCAGTAAGTCATGCTATTTCACTAATAGGATGATTATGGTTTTCAGCTAAGAAATTAAAGTGACATGCTTCTATTTCTTCCATAGCATCTCCACCAGGAATGAGGCTACTTCCTTTCCATATCCACATTTTTCACAAAACTCTAGGATCAGTCTATGTTCCTCAAGAGCTTTTATGATTTTGCGTTTATTAATCCCTTCACTATTTCTTGATTCATTAAAAGCATAATCAGCTCTTCCCTGGTCTTTTTACTTAATGTGCAAAGGCTCAATATAGGCCCTGGGCTTCATTAAGGTTCTGTGAAGGAATAGCTTATTCCTGCACGCAAACCATCATTTAGGAGCAGCACAACAGCACGCCATGCATAGTAATGATGGCATGCTGCTTGTGCTCCTAAACATACATGGAGTGTGGATGAGTGCAGGGTGTGTGTCTGAGAGCAGAGCTCTAACAATACACATGCCCCTGCACTCAGGAAGTGCCGTTTGGCAATAACAATGAGTGAGAATGTTCATAGGAGGTTGCATACCTCCCAATTGTACAAATCATAGCATAATGTCGACACATTTGTAGCTCATACAGTTGGCCTGTACCCCAGTTGTACCCTGAAAGCACGGGATGATGTCAGGAATGAAGCTGTGAAATAATGGCATACCTATGACTGTCATACACAAAACTGTCAGAAAACCCATATTAAAACCAATCCTGTTACTCTAGCAACAGTCCCAAGTTCATAAGAGCAATAATTAAAACATGTCCGTAGTTGGACCACATGTTGTCAAGCTTTGTCCAGATAATGTGCATTAAGAGGTTGAGAGGTATGGGGGGTTGCTAGGATGTCTACCAAATGTGCAGATATATGCAGGAATCCACAGCAATAAATGAAACCTGTACCTTCCAAGGGAAAATAGCAGTAGAAATTTTTTTTATCAAACAGAATAAATTTAACCATAGGTGCAGGGATTTGCCCATTGCTTAGCTACGCATACTGTAGCTTAAATGGCCCAAGAAGATAAATATCAAGATACATGCAAATGAAGCCGTATTGCAATAGTGTAGTGGTCAGAGCGTTTACCTTACGAGTAGTCATTCCCGGTTCGATTCTCACTCTAGTAAATTCCATTTTGCATGTCAAATCACTTTATGAACAATTTTCTCTGTAAGCATATTTAACTGGAAGTTAGCATTGCTTCCCGTTGTGCAAACCTGCTTACAACTGCTTAAACGTGCCTTAATCACTCTGTATCCAATGGCACTTGTTCTGCCCAGCAACAAAATAAACAGCCTTTGCAAGGCTCAAACCCAGGACCCTACACAGTATAGCCAAAGTGATTTACCACTAAGCCATGTCAGATATACATAACCCTGATGTTTTCACAAACATATCATCCAGCACAGTCATTCAACAGTACAGGAAATGTATTTATACATGTAGATATATGTGTGTGTGTGTGTGTGTGTATATATATATATATATATATATATATATATATATATATATATATATATATATATATATATATATATATATATATATATATATATATATATATATATATATGTGTGTGTGTGTGTGTGTGTGTGTGTGTGTGTGTGTATAGAGATATATATCTATAGATATAAAAGAGAACATAACAAATACATATATGACCAAAGGCACCGTTAATGGGGGAGAGAGGGACCAAGCTAAGTACCTCTTGTAAGTATTGATATCACCCCCCCCCCCCCACAGCCAAACAGATCTGCCCTACAACACAATACCAACTGTTACAAGTCCCATACCCAGGACCCTACATAACATAGCCACAAGAAGTTAACAGTAATCCATCCGACCTCTATGATGTCAGGATGGTATCAATAATATATCATGCAGTACAGTCTGCTACCATAGGGAATGTACAATGTGGAAGCAATAAACATTCCAAAGATACATATACACACACACACACACACACACACACACAAACATATATGCAGATACATATATATATATATATATATATATATATATATATATATATATATATATATATATATATATATATATATATATATATATATATATATGTAAATACACATCTACACACACATAGATATGTATAGGAAGATACATATTGAGAGGGTGTACAGCATATTGAACAGCCAGTATTCCTACAGTTGCCACCTTTTCAAATGGACAGTGTATGATTCACTCATACAAAAGACAATTGTTGCATGAAACATACACCCACAGAGAAGTCAAAGGATATGACACCACACACAGGTTTACATACATAGGAAATGTTTATTTGTGTACTATTACAGTTGCATATGCCATGTCATATAGCTAGTAGGTCTTTGAAATACATACTAACTGAATAATGCAACTCTCAAGCAGATCATTTTATACAGTAATCTGAAAGCATAACATATGTTGCTGTCCAGGCCAACAGTAAAGAAAGACTGGGCCAGAGGATAACAATCAATCAACAGTAAGTAATGCAGATGTATAGTTCAGCAGCCTCCAATTACACTCTGTACTCAACCCCTAGGGGAAAAAGGATTAGGTTGCCACAATGATGATGTATTTGTTACATAACAATGCTTAACTGAAAACAGAACTATCACACTGACAAACAGAACAGTCTGTATGACAGTAAGCACTAAGCCACCGATGTTCCCAAGGTGAAATATATGAAAATGTACAGCCATATACCTTAAGGCGGCTTACTACTGATATCCCTCACATGTTGTAACAGCCTAGGTTATATATGGTGCATACCCCTCCCCCATAGACTGACTTACAGGGGCGTATAACACTGTTACATACACTGACCACTGGACTGCAGAAGGGCACACATGTTTGTGGAGCTGTAGCCCACATATATATTGATCCTACCCCAATATGTGTGGGAACCACAATAGCATTGGAATGATGGCTGGAATGGCAGCACAACATAATCACAGGTCACTACATAACAACCTCTTACTGCATGTCATATGGACAAAGCCTGGTATATAGGTGGAGGACA